>NW_026030603.1:0-723 GCF_019186545.1 Solanum stenotomum
GATCTGGTTCTGTTGGATCATGAGCTTTAATCAAGTGTCGCATCATCCACCATTGAAGTATCAGGTTACACCCTTGAAAGAAACGTGTGCCATTTTTACATCTATCCAACGCCCTGTAAATGTCAGCAAGGATCATAGGAGCTAAATTGTAGTACTTTCTTACAGGCCCGTAGCTTACTCCATTAAAAATAGCATGAGTAACCATTACTACACTTGGATGGATGGTGTAGTTTGGTCCTTGGGGAAACACCATTGTCCCAAGTAGACATATCGCAAAAGCGAGAGGGCGTGTTTCCTTCCATTTTTCTTTTGAAACGAACTCATCTTTAAACTTCTCATAAGCTCTTGCGCGTCCAAATCGATAATACAACTTCCGAAGTGGAATATTTGACCCGGGCAGCCTGTCTATCCATTCAGCTTTGACGAGTGACAATTTTTCTTTGATTTCGGCAAAATCCCATACTTTTGGAAAGAGAAGATCAGTATCGGGTTGGTGTTTCCTCTTGTTGCACATGCCAACACTCTTGTAACTGGCAAGAACTTCATCTATAGTTGGAGTCAACTCTACTTCCCCAAATCGAAATACCATGTTGTCGCTGTCCCAAAATTTCACCATCGTTCCAATCAAGTCGGGGTAAGCCACCATTTCCATTAGTGACGGGAGATGGCCTATATGTCTTTGAACTTTCTTTTTGTCTTCCTTGTTCATGAATTTCCACCAAA
>NW_026030604.1:0-307 GCF_019186545.1 Solanum stenotomum
GGCTGAAAAGAACAAGAAATGGAATCCTACGGATCGCCGAGTTTAACATGGCGAGTCGCCGAAACAACACAAGTCGCCCTTCGTTCCATTACATAAAGCCTTGAAGAAAATGGATCAAAAGGCGAGGAAAGGAGCAGTCGGCGGGTCACCGATCAGTTTCGCGAAGCAGTACTGTACCGCCCAATGATCCAGAATGCAAGGATGCTAAAGGCAAGACACTGAAGGTGATGAGCTGACCAAAGGGCGGATTGCTAAGTTCATCGGCGATCTCGACTAATATCGCCGAACAATCCTCCACAGCACAATC
>NW_026030605.1:0-310 GCF_019186545.1 Solanum stenotomum
GCGTAAGAATCAGTAAAAGGCATTTTTGTGAAAATCGGCACTCGCAAACCGCCTTTAGGCAGTTTCGTTGCGTAGATCTCGAAAAAATACGCGGATTCAAAAAAAAAATCACCTGAAACGGACACCCGAGGCCCGAGTTATGGCCGTTTGAAGTTTCATAAATTCAGAGCCACCTTCCACCTTTAACATGCTGAATTTCAAATGGCCGTAACTCTCGGCTCGAACGTCCGTTTGACGCAAACTTTTTTTTGAAACCTCGTATTTTTTCAAGATCTATATGAACAACCCATCGCCTTTGTCTGAATTTCCT
>NW_026030606.1:0-848 GCF_019186545.1 Solanum stenotomum
TGTACTATTTATTATGATTTATAACACTGTTTTTAAAATTTATGTCATATTATGGAATTTGAGAAGTTATTGAAATTTTTATATGATTTTAAAAATATTTTAAATTGTTAGCTATAGTGATTTGTAGTACTTTTTTTTAACATAATTTTGAAAATAATATTTATTACTCTCTTTGTTCTAATTTCTGTGGCAGATGCAGAATTTCAAATATTAACCCTTTTTTATATGTCTCTTTAATATATTAAGTTGTTAAGTATTGCATTTTGTAGTACATTTTGAACCTAATTTTTTAATAATATATGTTATTTGCCATGTCACAATTTATGTGACATTAATTAATAGATTTGTTGGAGTCGAGAGATTTATTTAGTTAATTATTGTAATTTATAGTTTCTTTTTCGTCAATTTCAAACAATATATGTTGTTAATTGATAGATTTTTTGGAGTGGACAATTTTTTTATTATTTATTGTGATTTATTTTTTCTTTTTCGTCAATTTTAAATAATATATGTTTATTATATAATCCATTTTATGTGGTACCGATAGAATCTAGAGAGTCAATTTGTCACGACCCAAAAATGGACGTGATGACACTCGTCTTAACCCACCAAGACAAGTCAGCCTAAAACTCAACCATTACAATAAAATGCGGAAATTTTTATAATAAACTCAAATATACCCCAAAATCTGATTGTCACGTGTACTAGCCTCTAAAGTATTACAATTGAATCAAAAAAAAAATACAAGTCTCATATGACATTGTTTCTAGAGTAGAACAAGATCATAAACAAGAGTAAGAAGGATCGTTGAGATGACAACCAACTACCTCACAAATCTCCCAGAAGCC
>NW_026030607.1:0-203 GCF_019186545.1 Solanum stenotomum
TAATGAACACTTATGGAGTACCAAGGATTCAACAGTCTTATTTCAAGATTAATTTTTTTTTACATCAATGCCTTTAGTTATTTAAATTACAATTCACATACTCAAAAAGCTATACAAAAAGTAGTAAGAATCATACTTCTAAAATTTAATGGTTTTAGATGTATAGAATTGTTTTAAGAAAACCCAGTTGACCCTGACAATAG
>NW_026030608.1:0-395 GCF_019186545.1 Solanum stenotomum
GAGTACCAGATGGATGAGGCTGATAGGAGGAGGGCAACTCCGCTGGACACATCCCCAGAGGTTGACATTGATTTGATACCTGTAGAGGTAATCATGCCTACTCCAGCCACTGGGCCTTCATATATTATTAGCTCTAGTCCTTCTGCAGTCCCGAGTTCTTCTAATGCCCCCCCTCCCCTTAGATCTACTGCTGGTACTTCTGCATCCCAACCTCCGATCACCCAGGTGATGCTGTTCAAGATGGGGGTACCTTGCCCAATCTGCCGATACGCTTGCCTCCCAATTAGAGGTTGCTATTCCTGGGATTATCGAGAGAGCTATTGCTGCTACATTGAAACCTCTCAGAGTTTCGATAGATACCCTTACGGCGAGAGTAGAAGTATGTGAGAAAGGAC
>NW_026030609.1:0-304 GCF_019186545.1 Solanum stenotomum
ACTGGGTATGTTGTTGTTGTTGTTGTATATCACCTTGGTTGCTAACAAATTAGGTCCTTTGATTTTTTTATTAAACCCAGCTCATAATGTCAAATCTTGTATGTCCTCTACTATTGCAGCTACATTAAATTACAGGGCATCGTCAATACATTGTTGGCCTTGACAATCACGTTCAGTGCAATAGCATGTTTCAAGGATTCACTCACCTGAACTTTGTGAATAACTAGACCTTACACTAGACAAATATGGCACTTTTCTGAACTCCTAAAAGGCTGAAATTGTCACGACCCAAGCCTAGGGCCTA
>NW_026030610.1:0-283 GCF_019186545.1 Solanum stenotomum
ATTCATATCGATATTCTAAAGTGACTAGCGTGATTCGGGAATTTTGAGGTGTTTTTATGTCTTTTTCTTGATTTTTATATTTTTCGAACGTTTACGAATTAAATTTTTTTATATTTTTCAAGCAGTCACAAAAAAAAATGTAGAATTTTGATATTCTATTCGTATCGATATTCTAAGGTGACTGGTGCGATTCAGAAATTTTTGAGGTGTTTTTATGNTTGATTTTTATATTTTTCAGACATTTACGAATTAAAATTTGATATTTTTTGGGCAGTCACAAAAA
>NW_026030611.1:0-399 GCF_019186545.1 Solanum stenotomum
ATTCAACAGCCAGAACCAACAGCATATCTTCATCAACCTCAGATCAACAAATAAGAGCAAGTAGATCAAATTCCACATAAGAAGGGTAAACCGATACAATCCACACATCATAGACAAAGATAAGACAAATGCGATGCAAAATGCAATAATGATGTCATGTAGTCGTGATGCATGTCTATCCTACGATACACATCTGTTGACGTAATCAGTCCGCGCTGAATACTTAAATCAGAACCCATGGGGGCCACACATGGACCATGTATCACCGCCGGAATCGGATCCCATCGGCATCCAAATCGCTAGCCGGAGCTAGTCCATCTCATATATCTCTAGCCGGAGCTAGTCTCAACTGTGTCTCATATCCATTCATCCCTCATATCAATGTCTCAGAACTCATGC
>NW_026030612.1:0-601 GCF_019186545.1 Solanum stenotomum
CGATTTGGATGCCTATGGGATCTGGTTCTGACGGTGATACATGGTCCATGTGTTGCCCCCATGGGTTCTGATTTGAGTATTCAGCACGGATTGATTACGTCAACAGATGTGTATCGTAGGACAGACATGCATCACGACTACATGACATCATTATTGCATTTTGCATCGCATTTGCCTTATCTTTGTCTGTGATGTGTGGATTGTATCGGTTTACCCTTCTTATGTGGAATTTGATCTACTTGCTCTTATTTGTTGATCTGAGGTTGATTTATTGGTTGATCTGAGGGTGATGAGGATATACTGTTGGTTCTGGCTGTTGAATATGATCTGTTTAGTATAGGTTGGTTGGTTTGCTGCTAGATTGAAGTTTCGGTGGTTCGGTTGGGATTGAAAGGAGTTGTTTATAGCTGCTAGTTTTGCTTAGTTTAGAGTTACTTGCGAGTACATGTGGCTTTCGGTACTCACCCTTGCTTCTACACAATTGTGTAGGTTGACAGCTCTCTCAGATTCGGCTTAGTATTTTATTTAGCAGATTGAGCTTCGGGACATACTCGAGAAGTAGCGGTTCATTCTAGACGTGCCCTTGAGTTATCTTTACTTT
>NW_026030613.1:0-267 GCF_019186545.1 Solanum stenotomum
TTACCCTTAAAAGTATTACTCCATCCGTCCCATTTTATGTGAGATACTTTGATTCGGTACGGAGTTTAAAAAAGAAAGGGAGATTTTAAAAATTTGTGGTTCAAAATGAAAGATAGAAATTTGTGTGGGTGTAAATCATTTTATTAAGGGTAAAATAGACATTTATAGTCAAATTTGTTACTTAATATAAAAATATGTCATTTTTTTTGGGACTGACTAAAAAGGAAAGTAAACCACTTGGACAGAGTAACAGTGTTAAGGTAAGGA
>NW_026030614.1:0-708 GCF_019186545.1 Solanum stenotomum
AGGAACATTTAATAATACATAAATAAAAAAGGAAATAAATAGAAAAGAATTATATTCAGTATATAAGTGTTTATTATCATTTGAACCATATATTGTATATAACAAATTTATTATAAGAATAGATAATACACAAGTAAAATGGTGGCTAACAAGAAAAATACAAGATTCGGTAACAACAAAAGAAATAAGGAGATTGGTATTAAATATATTAAATTTCACATTTACAATTGAAGTAATAAAAACTGATAAGAATGTTATTACACATTACTTATCAAGACAAAGCTACTCAGACTGAGAACGAAAATACAATGGAAGAGATACTCAAAGCCATAACTACACTTTGTACAAAAGTGGATAGTATGGACAACGAGATACAAAAGCTAAAGACTAATGAAGATAATCTGAAGTCTAAAGCTAGTCAGCAGCATGACTATAAAAATGCGGAACTACGTCGATCGAAAGACGGTAAAAACCCAGAGCTAAAAGGAAACGATGGGAAACTCCTTAAAACCCATAACATTTGTTTAAATATAGATGCAGGTACAAGCAAAAAAGTTAGTGATAAACAACATAAAAATGCTAACTTAAACCAGCTATTCGCAAAACCATTTACCCAAAGGACACCTAGACATGTGTCCATAGAACCACAAACATCTACATACGCAGATAGTTTGCAAAACCAAATGAGAAAAAGACATATAACTACAT
>NW_026030615.1:0-418 GCF_019186545.1 Solanum stenotomum
CATAGCTCTTATGTCCCATCTACACTTGCCGGTTCAATTATGTGAGTAAAAATTTAAGGTATTAGATAGATCACACTTTTATTTATTTAATTATATATGTCTTCAGCACACATCTTTTATGTCTGTGAAACCATATTGAATTGTGTGATTGACCATATCATTCAAAGGCTTAAGATATTAGATATATCACACATTTATTTACTTATTTAATTATGTCCTCGATCAACACACAATGTATATAAATAGTACGTACCTCTGAATGGCACTTGTGAAAAGCACAAGTTCATCAAAGGTTCCGTAAGCATCATAGGTGTCATCAATAATAGAATTCATATAGAATACTTTTGCAAGTATTATCCTCATTCTACTATATTGAGGCTCAAAAGACATTCCATTCATCCAGAAATAACCCTCCACC
>NW_026030616.1:0-780 GCF_019186545.1 Solanum stenotomum
AAGAATTTTAAAGGCAACACTTTTTGCCTAGGAAAATTCATTCAAAAATCATATGGTTTGCAGATCTTTTTCCAAAGACATACATGATAAATATCAAAACTGTTAACTTTTAGAAACTATTTTCCTCATTAAATAAATAATAAGAAGGTTACCTGGTGAATATTTAACCGAAATACCACCAATTCTTCTAGTACACTCTCACTTCGACCTTGCTAAACAAAGCACCGAATTCTGAAGAAGTAATGCATTAATCTTCTACTTCCATGATATGTTTCTCTCAATCAGTAGAATACAAGAAATACCAACAGTATAATAATTTCCTTAAGATTGTTGTTCATCTTGTATTCCTAAGATACTTAGAACAAAACTTTGAAGAACTTGGTAAGAAACAACAAAGTTTAAAGAGTATTTTCAAACTAGAAAATTAAAACTAGTAGAGAAAATAGAATTAGAAACAATATAAAAATATTTTTCTCAAAGAAAGAAAATCGGGCCCACTAAATGCACAGTGCCCCCTTAAGGAAATTATTCCCCTCAAGTACCTAAGGTTAATGGAATATATCCTCTCAGGATAGAACGATCTTACTCACCAGTGTATCGGTACCTAAAACCACGGTGTCAGTGAACCACTCAATGGCAGTAAAGTACACTTAGAATACTAGATTTAGTAGTAGTAGTAGAAAAAGTCCAGAAAAAATCGTTCAACTAAAATGAGAGGAACTCCCTCAATTTATAGAAAATAGAGGGTAGTATGAAAAGGTTCTTATTGTGCCACTGGAA
>NW_026030617.1:0-338 GCF_019186545.1 Solanum stenotomum
CAAAGTACAAATAAAGCAATCCCACGCAAGGGATGATAACAATCTTCAGGCCCGTCCTGATCCTTCACCAAGTTTGGTCCTCTTGGCAATGTTGACCTCTTCCCACATGGCGTATCTGTTTGCCCACAAGTGATTTCTTGCCAACCGAGCCCCTTCTTGTTGTCTGAACCTCTCGACCGATTGAATTTGATGTTCCATACTTTCATCTAGTTCTGACATGCATTGCCTTGCTTTTTGTAGCTCTTGCTTTAACTGAGCTATGACTTCGGCGTCTTCTGAATGTCGATGTTGATGCTCCAACTCATTCTTTTCAAACCTCTCTTGGAGTTGATGAAGTT
>NW_026030618.1:0-1028 GCF_019186545.1 Solanum stenotomum
CCAACGATAGTTGTCTACTATACTATTTTGGGATATTCAATAATATTTGTCCACTTTATGAAATTAATAGTTAATTTTACACGTAGTTCTTAATGTATCCTTATCATTAATTATACTCATTTTCCTATTACATTTTTCAACACATTGCATTTATTATATTCAAAGGGTGATATAATAAAATTACCCTTCTATTTATAGTTTTTTAAGAAGTGTGCAAACTGTAAAATCAATAGTGGATAAATATTGTTCGACAGGGGGAGTACATTCTTTTTTAGTTTGATTATACAATATAATAACAATAACATATGTATATTGAGTGTAGTCTTAAAAAAATAAAGTGAAATCTGAAAAAGGATAAAATATATGCATATCTTACTATTATTACAAAAATATAAAGATTGTTTTCGATTAATCCTCGACTCGCGAATATAATACAGTACGATGAAATTGCTAATTTGAATTTTGAAGTATCAATTGAATACCAAACACGTTATCATAATCTAATTAAATGTTTAATCCAAACTCCAAAACGGCGTAATAAACGACACAGACGGTAACAGACAAATTAACATACAAATTTTGTCTACAAAATGTTAATTAATTGGATAAGAGACCCTATATAATATGTAACAATTAAATATTTGGTAAACGAAACTCATATTATTTTATTAATTAATACCTTTCAAATAGAATATACAGTTGTTTATTAGACCAACTACGACTGATTATTTGATCAATCTTTCACAATAATTATATTTAAATGTGTGTCATTTTCTTAACCCTTAATTATCCTCAATAATGAATTACTATATAGTATTGGATAATTTTTGCGAAATACTTAAAAAATATATAGAATTTTTCAGCGCCGCTTGAAGTGTGAAACTTATATATTTGAAGACTAATCATAATGATTACCGAATAAATATATAAATAAACAAATTAAATTATTAGAAGTAGAATTGCTTTAGAACAAAGCAATGAGTACTTTTGATTAAGGTCACTTTCCTAGTAGTTAAAAATCATAATGT
>NW_026030619.1:0-475 GCF_019186545.1 Solanum stenotomum
CAGTGGCAGCTAGAGTTTGAGATTTTTACAAGGATGAATCCGCTAGAGTTTTAGGGTCACAAGTTGGTGAAGATTCACAAAACTTCATTGATGAGGTTAAGAAAATCTTTGGAGTGATGCAAGTGACTGATAATGGTAGAGCTCAATCTACATTTTCAGCAGCACGAGCAAGTCGCCCGACTTAGCAGGGTACTCATCTGGTACAGGTGGCGGACAACGCCAAAACAGGCTCTATGCTCTTCAGGCTTATCAAGATCAGAAAGATTCTCCTGATGTAGTCACTGGTATGTTACGAGTCTTTGATCTTGATGTTTATGAATTGTTAGATCCAGGGGCTACTTTGTCTTTTGTAACTCCTTACTTAGCAGTCCAATTCAGTGTTAGCCCAGAAACTCTTTCAGAACCCTTCTCAGTCTCTACTCCAGTCGGTGACCCAGTTATTGCTATACGGGTATACAGAAATCGCCCTGTCACA
>NW_026030620.1:0-225 GCF_019186545.1 Solanum stenotomum
GGATTATTGGTTTACGTTAAGTATTTAGGCTTTAGGGCTTAAGGTTTAGGGTTTATTACTTAGTTATTAGGGTTAAGGGTTTACGGTTTAGATTCTAGGATTTAGGGTCCAGGGTTTAGGGTTTAGGGTAGACTTTAGGATTAGGGTTTAGGGTTTAGAGTTTAGGGTTTAGTGTTTTAGGTGTAGGGTTTACAGTTTAGAGTTAGGGGTTAGGGTTTAGGTTTT
>NW_026030621.1:0-298 GCF_019186545.1 Solanum stenotomum
CCCTATACCTTAAACCCTAAAGTCTAAATCCAAAACCCTAAAGCATAAACCCAAAACCCTAAACCCTAAATCCTAAACACTAAACCTAAACCCTGAGCCCTAAACTCTAAATCCTAAACCCAAAATCCTAAATCATAAACCAAAAAACCTAAACCTTAACCCTAAACCGTAAATCCAAAATCCTAAACCCTAAACTCTTAACCCTTAACCTTAACCCTAAACCCTAAACGCTAAATACCAAACTCTAAACCCTAAGCCCTAGACCCTACCCCCTAACCCCCTAAACCACAACCCTAAA
>NW_026030622.1:0-796 GCF_019186545.1 Solanum stenotomum
TATATATATCTATATATATGTGTTTTATATTTTATTACTGAATTTTAATTTGTATGTATACGAGTCTACATGTAAAAGTGTAGATATATTTATTATATCTATTTGATAAAGTTTGGGTTTATTATAATAGAATTATTATAATTCAATTTTTTGCGTTGTATATTAGGCATCTATTTAATTTTCTCCTTTGTCAATTTAAAGGCTTTGATTAATGTTTTTAGGAGGTTTTTATGAGACTTTAGAGGTTATGTATCTCAAAAAGAGGCAAATCCAAAAAACAAAAGAATATTGAGTTTTGTTTTGATAGTGTTACTTGAGTCGCGTTGAGAGTTTTTCGGAAAGAGCTTTTGTAGGCGTAAGATGTTGTGAATCAAACTAATTATATGAGGACTTATGAGTTAAAAATGTTGAATGAGACGGATTCAGTTTTAACTATTGGGCTGAGTAAAATGTTAAAGAGTTTTTATTTGGGATTCAAATCTAATTACCATTTGTTAAAAAAAAGAATAGGAGTTAGAAAGAACGATTATGCAAATTGTTATGAAGTATCTGTATTTCCTTATTCCTTTTCTCTAAGTTCTAGTTCTCATCTCTTTTTTCTATCTGCGTTCTTCAACTTCCCTTATGATTTTTAAATTCCTTTGTAATTCCAATTACGAGTTAGTAAAATATGTATCTATTTGTTGGTTAGGTTTAATTTGCGTTGGTCTAGTTATTGAATTAGTTTCCTATAGAATTCACGTATATTCTACTTTCTCTATAGATCACGGGTGTGTTTGGTATGAAGGAAAATGTT
>NW_026030623.1:0-703 GCF_019186545.1 Solanum stenotomum
GAATTGAACTAGTACAACTAAGCTTTTAACATAGTCTCCTGAACTTTGAACAACAAAAGAAGTATGAATTAAAAAAAACTGAACTCCAAACAATGTTTTAAAATTTAAGCAAATGAGTCCATGATTGTGTGGTGGGTGACTGATAGGCATCGGGTTGACAAATCAAGAAGGACGGGAGGGTGTTCATTCAAACTAAATCGACAATAAATGTTGACTTTGTGGTTTAGGGAGAGATTCCATGTTAAAATTTTAGTCACTACATTGCTCGTTGTTGAGCCCTGGGCAAGAAAAAAAGCTCATTGGGAGTGTTGCCCCCAAAAATGGGCTTTGAATATGCTAATCGTGATTTATCAAACTCCAATATGAATATCGAAAATGAGACAGAAAAAAATTCCATAGAAACTTTTTATAAATTATGTGTGTTGAATAATTTATTTAAAATTAATATTTATAACAACAAATTTATTAGTCATATCGCTTTTAGTCAGTCCAACATAATTCAAATGTATCTTGTTTGTTGTTTTCTATTTATAGACTAACCATCATCTTAAATTGAGGCTTTTATAAAAAAAAANAGTTAGAAGAAGCATGTTTTTGGCATGACTTTATATACACTAGCATTACTCTTAGTCATCGTCTAATAGTATTCCCTTGACTCAAAGGGGGATATACTTAGAATTGAAAGCGGCGTCCTCCCAATCTT
>NW_026030624.1:0-322 GCF_019186545.1 Solanum stenotomum
AAAAAAATAAGAGTAAATGTGGTGGTACCTCTTCTAAATCAATGTCTAGAGTTAGATTTAATACAAATGATTCTACTTATGTTGATGATACTTCTTATGATATTGATTCAAATGCTCAACTCGATCATGAAATTTTACAACAAATTTATGGTGATATTAATCCTTATCTTGATGAAAATTCAGGTGAAGAAGTAGAAGTTTGTTCGAGAGAAGAGGAATTACAAGATACACCTACTAGATCGGTGACAGAAGTTCCAAATGAAACTACAAATTCAACGGAGTAAAATTGTGGGGCCCCTTATACCTCCTACAAGGGAGAAGG
>NW_026030625.1:0-322 GCF_019186545.1 Solanum stenotomum
AAATTTATAGTTTTAGGGGAAGAAAATTGAATTTCAATCAATTGATTACATCAAATCTCGCAGGTCATGAAGTCAAGATTGGATATTAAAATATTCATCTTTTTTTGAAAGCTCTAATATTATCCATTTTAAGTACTTGACCATCAAAAGATGAGAAATTTATACTCATTCCGTTTCAATTTGTTTGTGTTACTTACATTCCTTTTTTAGTCTGTTTTTTTTTTTTTTAAAATGTCTCTTTTTATTTTTGGTAATTCTTTAATTTCAGTTTTCCAACTAAAATGTTAAAGATAGCAAGATCAAAAGATATTTTTAGTACATT
>NW_026030626.1:0-112 GCF_019186545.1 Solanum stenotomum
TCAAGAGGAAAGAATCGATTAAGGAAAACTGTTTTGAACTCTTCCCAAGGCACCACATAGTTTGCCCCCTTCTCTTCTTTCCATTGGTTGTACCATATTTGGGCCACCCCTT
>NW_026030626.1:169-271 GCF_019186545.1 Solanum stenotomum
TGGACTTCATCAATGAACTCTTGAGGGTCTTCATCTAACTTAGACCCATAGAATTCCGGGGGATTCATCCGCAAGAAGTCTCTCACCCGAGATGCCGGGGTA
>NW_026030627.1:0-713 GCF_019186545.1 Solanum stenotomum
GAAGAAGAGAAGAAGAGGGGAAGAAGAAAAAGAAGAAGTTGGAGCTAGGAATGAAGATTTTGAGTTCCTTCTTCTTCAATTCTCGTGGGTTATCAACTTAGAGGTATGGGGATTCTTTATCCTTGATTATTCTTCCTTTCAAGGAGCTCAATTCAAATGATTCAAAGTTCTTCCAAAAACACAAAAATCCTAATTTCGATTCTAAGCATGGGTTCTTGCAATAAATGATTTTTTTTGATGATTTACGTTATTAATGGTGTCTATTGATGGTTTTAAGAAAGAAATTTCCTTGAACCAATGTCTTGGCAAGTTTCCTAAAGTTGGCTTATGAAGTGGGTTTATTATTTATGATTGAATGATGATGGAAGTATGCTTGGATTGAGTTGAATAGTTGACTTCTATTATTATCTATGCTTATCTATTGTGAATTGTTGGAGAGTTGAGGAATGGTGATTGTGGCTTGGGAAAAAGGGTAAATGGACCTAACTTCATCGTTAAGGTAGAATTGATATAGAATTGTGATAGATTGATGTGTGATCCACTTATGGTGGAGGTGTTTACTTATTGAATGTATTGTGTTTATGGCCTTGGAGGCATTATATGAGGAATTGAAGTGTTGACATGATATCATATATGTGAATGGGATGTGAAGGACTTGAATGAGAATCAAATGAAGTAAAGGCAATCATGTGATCTCAAGGTGATCTTATTTA
>NW_026030628.1:0-432 GCF_019186545.1 Solanum stenotomum
GTAGTCCAAGGGAACCGCCACTTATATAGTATGAGAGATGAAAAAAGTGCTAAAATAAAGAAATATTAATTAGCCGTACGTGGCCATTTTTGATTAGTTTGGTAGCATTTGAGAGCAAAAAAAAAGTGCTAAAAGAAAGAAATATTAATTAGCCCTACGTGGCCATTTTTGATAGGTTTGGTAGTATTGATAGGAGCTCTTTTAAGGAAGGAAATGACGGGAATACCCTTGGTAGTCCAAGGGAACCACCACTTATGATGATGATGATATGATGATATGATGAAAATAATATAAAATAATATAAAGAAATATAAATTAGCCCTACGTGGCCATTTTTGATAGGTTTAATAGTATTGGTAGGAGCTCTTTTAAGGAAGGAAATGACGGGAATACCCTTGGTAGTCCACTACAAGAAAATGCATATATAGCTAC
>NW_026030629.1:0-835 GCF_019186545.1 Solanum stenotomum
CGAGTCTTTTGTTTTACTGGACTGAAATCAGGATTGATCGGCAACTTGTGGGACACCATATTTGTGCTCAGCCCTGGCATGTCTTTATAAGACCAGGCAAATACATCAATGTACTCCTTAAGCAAGTGAACCAGGTCTCTTCTTTGAGCTTCCTTCAGATGAACACTGATTCTTACTTCTTTAACACATTCCTTATCTCCGAGATTCACAGTTTCGGTTTCTTCCAAATTTGGCTTATGTTGATTTTCAAATTGTCGAAACTCTTCAGCAACATGTTCGGGAACCTCATTTCCTTCTTCATATTCCTCACACTCATCATCACCTGCCTCATTTTGTTCACTCGATTCATGACATGACATGACATTGGCAGGTTTTAAATTAGTATTACTGAAATCATAAACAAACAAAGTTAGGAAAGTAGAATATAAACAAATAAGTAAACAAGCAAATTTGATAAATGAGGCATTTCATTTGAATTGAAAGACAAGCACAAACTTTGGCCATGGCCGAGGGCCATTTTGCCTTTGAAACACCACAAGGGAATTTAAAAACTTCAAACAAATAAAACTGCATAAAGGGTGGGTCTCGGGCCTCTTCCGGACTACCACCGATTTTAAAATAAACAAAGACACATGTCTTTCTACCCAGATGAGCGGGAAATCAGGAGTGGTGTGGAGGTCCAGTTCTGCAATTGTTCACCAGGTTCTGCATCACGGATGCCTGATGTCCCAGCCTCTTCCTCAATGACTGCATCAATCTCCTCAAAAAGGCCACAGATTCCTTCCCCGAGACCATCATCATTGACACATCCTCGCACCGGGAATGACTGGTACAA
>NW_026030630.1:0-758 GCF_019186545.1 Solanum stenotomum
TTAGTTAGGTATAGATAATTGAAGATTTCTATTTTAGGATTTTTTAAAAAAAAATTGGGCATTTTTAAATTGGGCATTGTTAGTTAGTGAAGAATTAGCATTTTTGTATTTTAGGACTAGTTTAAACTTGAGAATATGTAATTTGAGGTTGAATCGGGTATTTTTGGATTTGATTTTAGGACTAGTTAGTAAAGTGTTAATAATTTGAAGTTAGAAATTAGTAATTAAAGTGTTATGAGTAGATGATGAATGTTTGAATGTCATGAACTTAGAACTTGAACTTGAACTTGAACTTAGAACTTGAACTTGAACTTGAAATTAGAACTTGAACTTGAATTTAGAACTTGAAGTTGAACGTAGAATTTGAACGTGAACTTAGAACTTGAACTTGAAATTAGAACTTGAACTTAGAATTTGAAGTTAAACTTAGAACTTGAAGTTGAAATTAGAACTTGAACTTAGAAATTGAACTTGAACTTAGAATTTGAACTTGAATTTGAACTTAGAAGTTGAACTTGAACTTGAAATTAGAACTTGAACTTGAATTTAGAACTAGAACTTCAACTTATAATTTGAAGTTGAACTTAGAATTTGAACTTGAACTTAGAATTTGAACTTGAACTTAGAACTTGAACTTGAAATTAGAACTTGAACTTGAACTTGAACTTAGAACTTGAACTTGAACTTAGAACTTGAACTTGAACTTAGAACTTGAACTTGAACTTAGAATTTGAACTTGAACTCAGAACTTGAACTTG
>NW_026030631.1:0-434 GCF_019186545.1 Solanum stenotomum
GTTCCTATAAGTGTCCTTTCTATGTATCTTGGTGCCTCTGCTATCACTATCTTGTTATCTATTAATTGTTTTGATATGTATCCTACCCATAATTGGATTGTTTTATTTATGTCTGCTACACAGTCTAAATCTAAAAATTCATGTTGTCCAGTTATTGGTTTAGGCGTCCATTTTTTATTTAATCTTTTATCCCATGTAGTTTTTTCTTTATCATATTGTTCATAATTTTCATTATAATATTTTGGATTAAATTTTTTTGGGCTTTTTACCCTTGATGTGCTAGGTTTTTCGTCCATGTCTACGTCTTCTGTATTTACTTCTAAATTCTTTGTATTATCTATGTTTGCTAAAAGTTCCGTATATGTTTCGCTTATTTCCGAATGTTGTTCTAGATCATCATCGTTTGTTTCATCAACTCTTATTTCGGGTAGATT
>NW_026030632.1:0-5382 GCF_019186545.1 Solanum stenotomum
TAGCCCTTAACCTTAACCCTAAACCCTATACGCTAAATACCAAACTCTAAACCCTAAGCCCTAGACCCTAAACCCTAACCCCCTAAACCAAAACCCTAAACCCTAAACCCTAAATCCCAAACTCTAAACACTAAGCCATAAACCCCGAACCCTAACCACTAAACCCTAAACCCTAAACCCTAAAACCCAAAACCTAAACCCTAAACATTAAACCCTTAACCATAAACCCTAAACCCTGAACACTAAATCCTAAACCCTTAACCCTAAACCCAAACCCCTAACCCCTAAACCACAAACCCTAAACCCTAAACACTAAACCCTAAACCGTAAACCCTAAACCCTAACCCCTAACCCCTAACCCTTAAACCCTAACCCCTAAACCCTAAATCCCTAAACACTAAACCCTAAACCCTAAACCCTAAACCTTAAACCCATAACCATAATCCCTAAACCCTAAACCCTAAACCCTAATCCTAAAAGTTAAATATTAAACCCTAAACTTGAAATCTTAAACCTTAAACCCTAACCTAAACTATAAATCTTAAACCTTAAATCCTAAACCCTAAACCCTAAATCCTAAATCCTAAACGTTAAACCCTAAACCATAAACCCTAAATCCTAAAAATGAAACCCAAAACACTAGACCCTATACCCTAAACCCTAAACTCTAAACCCAAAACCCTAAAGCATAAACCTTAAACATTAAACCCTAAATCCTAAAGACTAACCCTAAAGACTAAAACTAAACCCTGAGCCCTACACTCTAAATCCTAAACCCAAAATACAAAATCATAAACCATTAAACCTAAACCTTAACCCTAAACCCTAAATCCAAAATCCTAAACCCTATATTCTTAACCCTTAACCTTAACCCTAAACCCTAAACGCTAAATACCAAACTCTAAACCCTAAGCCATAAACCCTAAATTCTAACCCCCTAAACCAACATCCTAAACACTAAACCCTAAATCCCAAACTCTAAACACTAAGCCGTAAACCCCGAACCCTAACCACTATACCCTAAACCCTAAACACTAAACCATAAACCATAAACCATAAACCCTAAACCCTAAACCCTAAACACTAAACCATAAACCCTAAACCCTAAACCGTAACCCCTAACACCTAACCCCTAAACCCTAACCCCAAAACCCTAAACCTTAAACCCTAAACCCAAAACCATAACCCTAAGCCCTAACCCTAAATCATAACCCTTAAACCCGAACCCTAAATCCCTAAACCCTAACCCTAAATAATAAATCATAAACCCTAAACCCTAAACACTAAACCCTAAATCCTAACCCCTAAACCCTAAACCCCCAAACCCTAAACCCTAAACCTTAAACCCTAAAACCCAAAACCTAAACCCTAAACATTAAACCCTTAACCTTAAACCCTAAACCCTAAACCTTAAACCCTAAACCCTAACCCCTAACCCCGAACCCTAACCCTAAACCATAAACCACAAACCCTAAACCCTAAACACCAAACCCTAAACCCTAAACCTTAACCCCTAACCCCTAAACCCTAACCCCTAACCCCTAAACCCTAAGCCCTAAATCCCTAAACGCTAAACCCAAAACCCTAAAACATAAACCATAAACCTTAAAGCCATAACCATAATCCCTAAACCCTATACCCTAAACCCTAATCCTAAAAGTTAAATCTTAAACTCTAAACTCGAAACATTAAACCTTCAACCCTAACCTAAACTATAAATCCTAAACCTTAAATCCTAAACCCCAAACCCTTAACCCTAAATCCTAAATCCTAAACCTTAAACCCTAAACCATAAACCTTAAATCATAAAAATGAAACCCAAAACACTAGACCCTATACCCTAAACCCTAAAGTCTAAACCTAAAACCCTAAACCATAAACCCGAAACCTTAAACCCTAAATCCTACAGACTAACCCTAAACCCTAAATCCTAAACACTAAACCTAAACCCTGAGCCCTAAACTCTAAATCCTAAACCCAAAATCCTAAATCATAAACCATAAAACCTAAACCTTAACCCTAAACCCTAAATCCAAAATCCTAAACCCTAAACTCTTAACCCTTAACCTTAATCCTAAACCCTAAACGCTAAATACCAAACTCTAAACCCTAAGCCCTAAACCCAAAACCCTAAACCCTTAAACCTAAACCCTAAACCTTAAACCCTATATCCCAAACTCTAAACACTAAGCCATAAACCCCGAACCCTAACCACTAAACCCTAAACCCTAAACCCTAAACCCTAAACCATAAACCCTAAACCCTAAACACTAAACCATAAACCCTAAACCCTAAACACTAAACCATAAACCCTAAACCCTAACCCCAAAACCCTAAACCCTAAACCCTAAACACCTAAACTCTAAACCCAAAACCATAACCTAAACCCTAAACCTAAATCATAACCCTTAAACCCTAACCCTAAATCCCTAAATCCTAACCCTAAACAATAAATCATAAACCCTAAACCCTAAACACTAAACCCTAAATCCTAAACCCTAAACCCTAAACCCCTAAACCCTAATCCTAAATCTTAAACCCTAAAACCCAAAACCTAAACCCTAAACATTACACCCGTAACCATAAAGCCTAAACCCTAACCCCGAACCCTAACCCTAAACCATAAACCACAAACCCTAAACCCTAAACACTAAACCCTAAACCCTAAATCCAAAATACTAAACCCTAAACTCTTAACCCTTAACCTTAACCCTAAACCCTAAACGCTAAATACCAAACTCTAAACCCTAAGCCCTAAACCCTGAACCCTAAACCCCTAATCCTAAACCGTAAACCCTAAACCCTAAACCCTAAACCTTAAACCCTAAATCCTAACCCCTAAACCCTAAACCCCTAAACCCTAAACTCTAAATCCTAAACCCAAAATCCTAAATCATAAACCATAAAACCTAAACCTGAACCCTAAACCCTAAATCCAGAATCCTAAACCCTAAACCCTAAACCCCTAAACATTAAACCCTAAACCCTAAACCTTAAACCCTAAAACCCAAAACTCTAAACCCTAAGCTCTCAACCCTAAACCCTAACCCCCTAAACCCTAAACCCTATATCCCAAACTCTAAACACTAAGCCATAAACCCCGAACCCTAACCACTAAACCCTAAGCCCTAAACCCTAAACCATAAACCCTAAACCCTAAACTCTAAACCATAAACCCTAACCCCTAAACACTAAACCATAAACCCTAAACCCTAACCCCAAAACCCTAAACCCTAAACCCTAAACACCTAAACCCTAAACCGAAAACCATAACCTAAACCCTAACCCTAAATCATAACCCTTAAACCCTAACCCTAAATCCCTAAACCCTAACCCTAAACAATAAATCATAAACCCAAGCCCTAAACCCTAAACCTTAAAAGCTAAATCCTAACCCCGAACCCTAACCCTAAACCAAAAACCACGAACCCTAAACCCTAAACACTAAACCCTAAACCCTTAACCCTAAACCTTAAACCCGAACCCCTAACCCCTAAACCCTAACCCCTAACCCCTAAACCACAAACCCTAAACCCTAAACACTAAACCCTAAACCCTAAACCCTAAACCCTAACCCCTAACCCCTAAACCCTAACCCCTAAGCCCTAAACCCTAAATCCCTAAACGCTAAACCCTAAACCCTAAAACCTAAACCCTAAACCTTAAACCCATAACCATAATCCCTAAACCCTAAACCCTAATCCTAAAAGTTAAATCTTAAATCCTAAACTCAAAATCTTAAACCTTAAACCCTAACCTAAACTATAAATCTTAAACCTTAAATCCTAAACCCTAAACCCTAAATCCTAAATCCTAAACGTTAAACCCCAAATACTAAAAATGAAACCCAAAACACTAGACCCTATACCCTAAACCCTAAACTCTAAACCCAAAACCCTAAAGCATAAACCCTAAACATTAAACCGTAAATCCTAAAGACTAACCCTAAACCCTAAATCCTAAACACTAAAACTAAACCCTGAGCCCTAAACTATAAATCCTAAACCCAAAATACTAAATCCTAAACCATAAAACCTAAACCTGAACCCTAAACCCTAAAGCAAAAATCCTAAACCCTAAACGCTTAACCCTTAACCTTAACCCTAAACCCTAAACGCTAAATACCAAACTCTAAACCCTAAACCCTAACCCCCTAAACCTAAACCCTAAACCCTAAACCCTAAATCCCAAACTATAAACACTAAGCCATAAACCCCAAATCCTAACCACTAAACCTTAACCCCTTACCCCTAAACCCGTAAACCCTAAACACTAAACCCTAAACCCTAAACCCTAACCCCTAACCTCTAACCTCCCTTACCCCTAAACCCTAAACCATAAACCCTAAACGCTAAACCCTAAGCCCAAAACCCTAAAGCCTAAACTATAAAACCTAAACCCTAAACCCTAAACCTTAAACTCATAACCATAAACCCTAAACCCTAAACCCTAAGCCCTAAACTCTAAACCTTAAATCCCTTAACCATAAATTATGAAACCTAAACCATAAACCCTAACCCCTAAACCCTAATCCTTAACCCAACCCTAAACCATAAACCACAAACCCTAAACCCTAAACATTAAACCCTAACCCCTTACACCTAAACCCTAACCCCTAAACCCTAAACCTTAAACCCTAAAACCTAAACCCTATACCTTAAACCCATAACCATAATCCCTAAACCCTAAACCCTAAACCCTAATCGTAAAAGTTAAATCTTAAACCCTAAAGTCAAAACCTTAAACCTTAAACCCTAACCTAAACTATAAATCCTAAACCTTAAATCCTAAACCCTAAACCCTAAATCCTAAATCCTAAACCTTAAACCCTAAACCATAAACCCTAAATCCTAAAAATGAAACCCAAAACACTAGACCTTATACCCTAAACCCTAAGCTCTAAACACAAAACCCTAAACCTTAAACCCTAAATCCGAAAGACTAACCACAAACCCTAAATCCTAAACATTAAACCTAAACCCTAAGCCCTAATCTTTAAATCCTAAACCCAAAATCCTAAATCATAAACCATAAAACCTAAACCTTAACCCTAAACCATAAACCATAAACCCTAAACACTAAAACATAAACCCTAAACCCTAAACACTAAACCATAAACCCAAAACCCTAACCCCAAAACCCTAAACCCTAAACCCTAAACACCAAAACCCTAAACCCAAAACCATAACCTAAACCCTAACCCTAAATCATAACCCTTAAACCCTAACCCAAAATCCCTAAACCCTAAATCCGAAAGACTAATCCTAAACCCTAAATCCTAAACACTAAACGTAAACCCTGAGCCCTAAACTTTAAATCCTAAACCCAAAATCCTAAATCATAAACCACAAAACCTAAACCTTAACCCTAAACCATAAACCA
>NW_026030632.1:7484-9346 GCF_019186545.1 Solanum stenotomum
CTAACCCTAAACCATAAACCACAAACCCTAAACCCTAAACATTAAACCCTTAACCATAAACCCTAAACCCTAAACCCTAAACCTTAAACCCTAAACCCTAACCCCGAACCCTAACCCTAAACCATAAACCCTATACCCTAACCCCTAAACCCTAAACCCTTAACCCTAAACCCTCAACCTTAAACTCTAAACCATAAACCCTAAACTCTAAACCCTAAACCCTAAACTTCAAACCCCTTAACCATAAACTATGAAACCTAAACCTTAAACCCTAACCCCTAAGCCCTAATCCTAAACCCTAACCCTAAACCATAAACCACAAACCCTAAGCCCTAAACACTAAACCCTAAACCCTAAACCCTAAACCCTAAACCTAACCCCTAAACACTAAACCCTAAATCCCTAAATGCTAAACCCTAAACCCTAATACCTAAACCCTAAACCTTAAACCCATAACCATAATCCCTAAACCCTAAACCCTAAACCGTAAGCCTAAAAGTTAAATCTTAAACCCTAAACTCGAAACCTTAAACCTTAAACCCTAACCTAAACTATAAATCCTAAACCTTAAACCCTAAACCATAAACCCTAAATCCTAAAAATGAAACCCAAAACACTAGACCCTATACCCTAAACCCTAAGCTCTAAACCCAAAACCCTAAAGCATAAACGCTAAACCTTAAACCCTAAATCCTAAAGACTAACCCTAAACCCTAAATCCTAAATAATAAACCCAAACCCTGAGCCCTAAACATTAAATCCTAAACCCAAAATACTAAATCCTAAACCATAAAACCTAAACCTTAACCCTAAACCCTAAATCCAAAATCCTAAACCTTAAACTCATAATCCTTAACCTTAACCCTAAACCCTAAACGCTAAATACCAAACTCTAAACCGTAACCCCTAAACCCTAAACTGTAACCCCCTAAACCTAAACCCTAAACCCTAAATCCCATACTCTAAACACTAAGCCATAAACCGCGAACCCTAACAACTAAACCCTAAACCCTAAACCCTAAACCATAAACCATAAACCCTAAACCCTAAACACTAAACCATAAACCCTAAACCGTAAACCCTAAACCCTAACAACTAACACCTAACCCCTAAACCCTAACCCCAAATCCCTAAACCCTATACCCTAAACCCCTAAACCCTAAACCCTAAACCATAACCCTAAACCCTAACCCTAAATCATAACCCTTAAACACTTAACACTAAACCATAAACCTCGAACCCTAACCACTAAACCCTACACCCTAAACCCAAAACCATAAACCATAAACCCTAAACACTAAACCATAAACCCTAAACACTAAACACTAAACCTTAAACCCTAAACCCTAACCCGAAAACACTAAACCCTAAACCCTAAACACCTAAACCCAAAACCCAAAACCATAACCTAAACCCTAACCCTAAATCATAACCCTTATACCCTAATCCTAAATCCCTAAACCCTAACCCCAAACAATAAATCATAAACCCTAAACCCTAAACACTAAACCCTAAATCCTAAACCCTAAACCCTAAACCCCTATCCCTAAACCCTAAACCCTAAGCCCTAACCCCTAAAACCCAAAACCTAAACCCTAAACATTAAACCCTTAACCATAAACCCTAAACCCTAAACCTTAAACCCTAAACCCTAACCCCGGACCCTAACCCTAAACCATAAACCACAAACCCTAAACCCTAAACACTAAACCCTAAACCTTAAACCCTAAACCCTAAACCCTAACCCCTAAACCCTAACCCTAAAGCCTAACCCTAAACCCTAAATACAAACCCTAAACCCCAACCACTAACCCCTAACCTGTAACCTCTAATCCGTTACCCCTAAACCCTAAACCTTAAAC
>NW_026030632.1:9472-13689 GCF_019186545.1 Solanum stenotomum
CCTAAACCCTAAACCCTAAACCCTAAACCTTAAACCCCTTAACCATAAACTATGAAACCTAAACCCTAAACCCTAAACCCTAAACCCTAAATCCAAAATCCTAAACCCTAAACTCTTAACCCTTAACCTTAACCCTAAACCCTAAACGCTAAATACCAAACTCTAAACCCTAAGCCCAAAACCCTAAACCCTAACCCCATAAACCTAAACCTAAACCCTAAACCCTAAATCCCAGACTCTAAACACTAAGCCATAAACCCTGAACCCTAACCACTAAACCTTAAACCCTAAACCATAAACCATGACCCTAAACCCTAACCCTAAATCATAACCATTGAACCCTAACCCTAAATCCCTCAACCCTAACCCTAAACAATAAATCATAAACCCTAAACCCTAAACCCTAACCCCTAAACCCTAAACCCCTATCCCTAAACCCTAAACCCTAACCCCTAAAACCCAAAACCTAAACACTAAACATTAAACCCTTAACCATAAACCCTAAACCCTAAACCCTAAACCCTAAACCCTAACCCCGAACCCTAACCCTAAATCATAAACCACAAACCATAAACCCTAAACACTAAACCCTAAACTCTAAATCCTAAACCCTAACCCCTAACCCCTAAACCCTAACCCTAAAGCCTAACCCTAAACAATAACCTTAAACCGTAAACCCTAAATTCAATACCCTAAACCCTAAACCCTAACCACTAACCTAAAACCTCTAACCCCTTATCCCTAATCCGTAAAGCCTAAAACCTAAACCCTAAACCCAAAACCCTCAAGCCTAAACCATAAAACCTAAACCCTAAACCCTAACCCCTAAGCCCTAATCCTAAACCCTAACCCTAAACCATAAACCACAAACCCTAAACCCTAAACATTAAACCCTAAACCTTAAACCCTAAACCTTAAACCCTAACCACTAAACCCTAAACCCTAAACCCTAAAACCTAAACCCTAAACCTTAAACCCATAACCATAGTCCCTAAACCCTAAACCCTAAACCCTAATCCTAAAAGTTAAATCTTAAACCCTAAACTCAAAACCTTAAACCTTAAACGCTAACCTAAACTATAAATCCTAAACCTTAAATCCTAAACCCTAAACCCTAAATCCTAAATCCTAAACCTTAAACCCTAAACCATAAACCCCAAATCCTAAAAATGAAACCCAAAACACTAGACCCTATACCCTAAACCCTAAGCTCTAAACCCAAAACCCTAAAGCATTAACGCTAAACCTTAAACCCTAAATCCTAAAGACTAACCCTAAACCCTAAATCCTAAATAATAAACCTAAACCCTGAGCCCTAAAGTTTAAATCCTAAACCCAAAATACTAAATCCTAAACCATAAAACCTAAACCTTAACCCTAAACCCTAAATCCAAAATCCTAAACCTTAAACTCTTAACCCTTAACCTTAACCCTAAACCCTAAACGCTAAATACCAAACTCTAAACCCTAAGCCCTAAACCCTAAATCGTAACCCCCTAAACCTAAACCCTAAACCCTAAAACCTAAACCCTAAATCCCATACTCTAAACACTAAGCCATAAACCGCATACCCTAACAACTAAACCCTAAACCCTAAAGCCTAAACAATAAACCATAAACCCTAAACCCTAAACACTAAACCATAAACCCTAAACCCTAAACCCTAACAACTAACACCTAACCCCTAAACCCTAACCCCAAATCCCTAAACCCTACACCCTAAACCCCTAAACCCTAAACCCTAAACCATAACCCTAAACCCTAACCCTAAACCCTAACCCCAAATCCCTAAACCCTACACCCTAAACCCCTAAACCCTAAACCCTAAACCATAACCCTAAACCCTAACCCTAAATCATAACCCTTAAACACTAACCCTATATTCCTAAACCCTAACCCTAAACAATAAATCATAAACCCTAAACCCTAAACCCCTATCCCTAAACCCTAAACCATAAACCACAAACCCTAAACCCTAAACACAAAACCCTAAACCTTAAACCCTAAACCCTATCCCCTAACCCCTAAACCCTAACCCTAAAGCCTAACCCTAAACAATAAACCTTAAACCCTAAACCCTAAATACAAACACTAAACCCCAACCACTAACCCCTAACCTCTAACCTCTAATCCGTTACCCCTAAACCCTAAACCCTAAACCCAAAACCCTAAAGCCTAAACCATAAAACCTAAACCCTAAACCCTAAACCCTAAACCCTAAACCTTAAACTCTAAACCATAAACCCTAAACCCTAAACCTTAAACCCCTTAACCATAAATTATGAAACCTAAACCCTAAACCCTAAACCCTAAACCCTAAACCCTAAACCCTAAACCCTAAACCCTAAACCCTAAACCCTAAACCCTAAACCCTAAACCCTAAACCCTAAACCCTAAACCCTAAACCCTAAACCCTAAACCCTAAACCCTAAACCCTAAACCCTAAACCCTAAACCCTAAACCCTAAACCCTAAACCCTAAACCCTAAACCCTAAACCCTAAACCCTAAACCCTAAACCCTAAACCCTAAACCCTAAACCCTAAACCCTAAACCCTAAACCCTAAACCCTAAACCCTAAACCCTAAACCCTAAACCCAAAACCCTAAACCCTAAACCCTAACCCCTAACCTGTAACCTCTAACCCCTTACCCCTAAACCCTAAACCCTAAACCTTAAACTCTAAACCATAAACCCTAAACCATAAACCCTAAACCCTAAATATTAAACCCCTTAACCATAAACTATGAAACCTAAACCATAAACCCTAACCCCTAAGCCCTAATCCTAAACCTTAACCCTAAACCATATACCACAAACCCTAAACCCTAAACCCTAACCCCTAACCCCTAAACCCTAACACCTAAAACCTAAACCCTAAATCCCTAAACGATAAACCTTTAACCCTAAAACCTAAACCCTAAACCTTAAACCGATAACCATAGTCCCAAAACCCTAAACCCTAAACCCTTATCCTAAAAGTTAAATCTTAAACTCTAAACTCGAAACCTTAAACCTTCAACCCTAACCTAAACTACAAATCCTAAACCTTAAATCCTAAACCCTAAACCCTAAATCCTAAATCCTAAACCTTAAACCCTAAACCATATACCTTAAAGCCTAAAAATGAAATCCAAAACACTAGACCCTGTACCCTAAACCCTAAACTCTAAACCCAAAACCCTAAAGCATAAACCCTAAACCTTAAACCCCTTAACAATAAACTAGGAAACCTAAACCATAAACCCTAACCCCTAAGCCCTAACCCTAAACCCTAACCGTAAACCATAAACCACAAACCCTAAGCCCTAAACACGAAACCCTAAACCCTAAACCCTAACCCCTAAACCCTAAACCCTAAACTCTAAACCATAAACCCTAAACCATAAACCCTAAACACTAAACCCTAAACCCTAAACCTTAAACCCTAACCTCTAACCCCTTACCCTTAAACCCTAAACCCTAAACCCTAAACCCAAAACCCTAAAGCCTAAACCATAAAACCTAAACCCTAAACCCTAAGCCTTAAACTCTAAACCATAAACCCTAAACTCTAAACCCAAAATCCTAAACTTTAAACCCCTTAACCATAAACTATGAAACCTAAACCATAAACCCTAACCCCCATGCCCTAATCCTAAACTCTAACCCTAAACCATAAACCACAAACCCTAAACCCTAAACACTAAACCCTAAACCCTAAACCCAAAGCCCTTAAGCCTAAACCATAAAACCTAAACCCTAAACCCTAACCTCTAACCTCTAACCCCTTACCCCTAAACCGTAAACCCAAAACCCAAAACCCTTAAGCCTAAACCATAAAACCTAAACCCTAAACCCTCAACCTTAAACACTAAACCATAAACCCTAAACACTAAACCCCAAACCCTAAACCTTAAACCCCTTAACCATAAACTATGAAACCTAAACCATAAACCCTAAACCCTAAAACCTAAACCCTAAACCTTAAACCCATAACCATAATCCCTAAACCCTAAACCCTAAACCCTAATCCTAAAAGTTAAATCTTAAACTCTAAACTCGAAACCTTAAACCTTCAACCCTAACCTAAACTACAAATCCTAAACCGTAAATCCTAAACCCTAAACTCAAAATCCTAAATCCTAAACCTTAAACCCTAAACCATATACCTTAAATCCTAAAAATGAAACCCAAAACACTAGACCCTGTACCCTAAACTGTAAACCCAAAACCCTAA
>NW_026030633.1:0-790 GCF_019186545.1 Solanum stenotomum
AAGAAGCAAACATCTTTTATGAACAATTACGTGATTGTAGTAGTCCTTTGTTCAACGGGAGTCAACACTCTAAATTGTCTGTTGCAGTTAGATTGTTAAGTATCAAATCTGACAATAATATTTCTCAAGGAGCAATGGACTCTATGATAGAACTTATGAAGGAATTAGTTGATCCCAATGTAGAGATTCCTGATTCTTATTACAAAGCAAATGCATTGGTGTCTAAGTTAGGACTCTCCTCGATAAGAATTGATTGTTGTGAAAAAGGTTGCATGTTATACTATAAGGAGGATGTCAATCTAGAGTCTTGTAAGTTTTGTAGTCACCCTCGCTATAAGATTGGTTCTACCGGAAAGAAACTTGCTATTAAGGCGATGCATTATTTACCTCTTATACCAAGAGTGAAAAGGTTGTATGCATCAAATAGCTCTGCTCCTCATATGAGATGGCACCGTGAAAATAGAAGGCCACCTGGTGTCATGTGTCATCCATCTGACGGAGAGGCTTGGAAACATTTTGATAGAACCTATCCAGATTTTGCTGTTGAACCAAGGAATGTTAGGCGGGGTTTGTGTGCGGATGGTTTCACCCCTTTTTCAGTTGGGGCTACACCATATTCTTGTTGTCCTGTGTTTATTACACCGTATAATCTTCCACCTGAGATATGTATGACAAGCCCGTATATATTTCTGAATTGTGTCATTCCTGGTCCGAGTAATCCAAAAAGCAAGATTGATGTGTACTTACAACCTTTGATTGATAAGTTGAAATTGTTGTGGTCTGAGGGGGT
>NW_026030634.1:0-1109 GCF_019186545.1 Solanum stenotomum
TTTGGTGGTAGTTGAGGAACCACCACTTTTTAAGTATGAGATGATATATATATATAATAGAAAGAAATATTAATTAGTAAGATGACAATTTTTGATAGAAAGAAATAGAAAATAGAAATAGAAAATATTATATAAAAGAAAGAAATATTAATTAGCAAGATGGCAATTTTAGAAAATATTATATAAAAGAAAGAAATATTAATTAGCAAGATGACAATTTTTGATTGGTTTGATGGTAGTTGAGGAACCACCACTTATTAAGTATGATGATAATATAGTAATAAAGTTGGATATGTAAATGATGATGTGACATTTCTTAGAAGCTAAGATTACTATTTATCTAATTTCTCCAATTTTTGAGTTCTTTTGTCATACTAAATACAATATGTTTTATTATAATTACATTCAATATAGTAAACAATATGCTCTAGGAATTAAAACAAAATTATCATTTCAGAAAAAAAAGAGTTAAATTATAATTTTATTATGATTAAGGAAAGATAAATATATTATTTGAATATCCCATAACCACATTCAATACATTAGAAATTAATTGGATATAACTGTAAATGGAAAATGAATCACCATTTAAGGAAAATAAATGTTTGCAATACCATAATAATTAAGGAGAGAGTAAGATATTATTTTAAGATCCTAATTCGGAAGTTTTAATCTACTACTCAATTAAAAAGAAAATGCATTTAATAACATTAAAAAGTTATTAGTTTATATTTTTTCTCATTGTACTAATTCAATTGAATAAAACTTAATTTTAAAGATAAAATAACAGCTTCATTTTAATTGTTATGAATATATTTCAAAAAATTATCGTGAAAAGGCTTTTGTTGCACCTTATTTTAATTTTCATATACTGTTATTATTTTTTCTGTCATTTTTCAATGATTTTTAATTTCGATTTAAAATTTAATGTTTATTCATAAAACTCTGATGGTACAAATTAAGGTGGAGTAGAATATAATAAATGATGATTGTTCTACTAAATAAGAAGATATAATGAAATTGAAAGGGTGAAACTTTTTTTTAAAAAATGGACAGGAAATTCTATTAAGGTATCATTACATCATTATTCAATATATTTTGAATATAAA
>NW_026030635.1:0-498 GCF_019186545.1 Solanum stenotomum
AAGGATTTAATTTCTCGAGGCATAGATTATGTTAATATAAACCTAAGCTATTTGTATTTAAAAAAATGGACAAAGACCAAACTTGATAAGTTTTTGAATACTTAAAGGACTAAAATCGGTAAGTTTATAGTTAAGGGACTAAAATCGATAAGTGTATAGTTAAGGGACCAAAACTGACAAGTTTTTAAATAGTTGAAGGACTAAATCCGTTAAGTGTATAGTTCAGAGATCATTTTAGACCTACTCCTGAGGGACTATTTATGTCATTTTCTCTCTTGTTTCACAAGATATACATGTGAAAAATGTAATTTTAACTAGTGCAAACAAAAAGCAAAATAAAATAAAATAAAATAAAAATGGTGCTAACATTTTTCACAACAATTGTACACTTGTTTGACTAGCTAAAAAGATATGTTTGATTAAGATAATGGAAGACTAGTTATATGAAGACCAATAAGTCTTCTTACTAGTTATATATTTTAAGAAAATTCATCATAA
>NW_026030636.1:0-372 GCF_019186545.1 Solanum stenotomum
GATGAATTTTGTTGTAACAGAGAACAGAGCTTGGATTTCGCAAAAATGTTGGACGAATCCGGTAGCGTCATCGTTTTGGGTGACGTCGTTTTTCTCCGTCCATATCAGGTATAAATATTATTCTCTTCGTACCAATTTATGTGATACAACGTCAAACAATTTAAGTTTTACAATATTTATATATATATATATATATATATTCATTGCTAATCTTCTTGATGCAAATTCAGGTGGCAAATTCAATGAACAAAATAATATCAGAATCCATAGCATCACCAAACGACCCAAGAAGAAGAGAACTCGAACAAATGGAAAAACAAAAGGCCTTGATTGATCAAAAAGCCCAATCACTTGTAAGAGGTGAACTTTACT
>NW_026030637.1:0-768 GCF_019186545.1 Solanum stenotomum
TTTCTTGACACCTTCAATATAATGATTGTTTGTTGCACTTCTTGAAATCTGAAGAAGACACCCAAAAGCAAATTTTGTTCTTTTATAACTTGCAACTTTTCTACACCCAAAAGTAAAATTTGTTCTTTTATAACTTGTAACTTGTAAGCATTAAGCAACAGTACATCAAAAGATTTTGTAGGAGAGAGTTCAATATTGAGAATTAAAATAATAAAATAGAGAATAAAAAAGATGAGTATTAAGGTATATAATAATATATGGTTAAAGTCTTGGGAGATAAATAAGGAAGCTAGGAAATTATTCCCAAAAATTGTTCCATTCCCCAGACCCTAATTAAAACTAACGTTCTTTAACTTTTCTTTTTATTTTTTATTCTTGCACACGTTTAGTATTCCCAAAAGTTGTTCCATTCCTTAATTAAAAAGTAAAAATTAACGTACTTTTACCTTTTTCTTTTTTATTTTTATTCTTGCACGTTTTTTTTCACTTCTTGCACCTTTCTTTTTAAAAAAAATTTACAAGTATATATATAAAAAAAAATTGAGTATATATAAGAATTTTTTTTTAAAAAATGGGGGCCCCCAAAAATATGGGGCCCCAAGCGACGGCTTTAGTGGCCTAGTGGTTAAGACGGCCCTGAATCATGGTACAATGAAGATTATGATAATCCGAAGAAAACGATTCACATGTGTTTGAGCCATATAAAGTGTAAATGTTGCCTTTCCAGATTTTCCATAATAACGTCTACTTGGGAACAGAAGCAGAACT
>NW_026030638.1:0-216 GCF_019186545.1 Solanum stenotomum
GATCAACATGGATATTGATATGTATATGACGATAGCAAATTTATTAGGTTTCAATGGTCAAAGTTAGGGGTGTACAAAATCGAACCGAAAATCGAACCAAACCGCTAATTGAGTCAAATCGAGAAAAAAAACCCGACTTGTGGTTAGTTTGACTTGGTTTGGTATTGGAAAAAAAAAACTGACTATAATTGGGTTGGTTTGGTTTAAACTAAAAAA
>NW_026030639.1:0-774 GCF_019186545.1 Solanum stenotomum
GTCAGAAGACTTGTGACCAGCCTTACCAAAATTATAACAGTTGCCCTTGAACTTTTCTTGGCCTGTTCTGACTTCTGTTCGTTGGACTTCTTTCTCTTCTTGTCTTTGGTAGGAGCTTCTTCAACAATATTAACTCCAATTACTGTTGAACTCTTACGAGACTTCTTTTCGCCGGTTTTGTTATCTTCCTCAATCTTGAGCCGAATCACAAGATCTTCAAGCTTCATTTCTTTACGTTTGTGCTTTAAATAATTCTTGAAGTCATTCCACGAAGGAGGTAACTTCTCGATCATTGCAGCCACTTGAAACGCTTCATTTACTACCATATCTTCAGCAATCAGATCATGGAAAATAAGTTGAAGTTCCTGCACTTGTGATCCAACAGTTTTACTATCTGACATTTTATAGTCTAAAAACTTTGCGACAACAAACTTTTTCAAGCATGCATCTTCTGTCTTATATTTCTTCTCAAGTGCATCCCACAATTCTTTCGAAGTTGTCATTGCACTATAGACATTATATAAGTCATCTTCTAACGCACTCAAAATGTAGCCCTTACATAGGAAGTCTGCCTGTTTCCATGCTTCAATAATCATGAATTTTTCTCTGTCTGGCATTTCAGCAGAAGGCACTGGAGTTACTTCATTGGTAAATTTCTGCAGACCAAGAGTGGTAAGCCAGAAAAATACCCGTTGCTGCCATTCTTTGAAATTCACACCAGAGAATTTTCCCGATTTCTCTGCTAGTGGTACAGCAGTTCGGGTTGGTGCAGCA
>NW_026030640.1:0-691 GCF_019186545.1 Solanum stenotomum
TGAATTCCAACCAAAAGGGCCAAGTTTTATCTTGTGATTTTGAAGAACAATCTGTTAAGCTAAGGTTCTAATGTTTTTAGATTTGAGGAAAAACGAAATTAATTATAGGGGTTGGAAAAATATATCTTCCAAAGGTGATACTTATCACCTAAACAAAAGTCACCAAAAGGGGCTGCCCAACAAAAAGTTGGCTGCCCAAAAAGCATACATATATATCTATATGTCTATCCCTTACCTTCCTTTTAAAGTTAAACAAAATTTTAATTAGGATATTACCTAAACACCCCATCACAAATCCTTAAATTACGATAAGAATTTATGCTAAGCAAGTTGGCAATTTTCACAACACTTCAAGTTCCCAAAATGAGACTAAAACATATTCTAGTAATTAAGCAACGGTAAATCGCCATGCGACTCTTGGTTAGTATTTAGGGTTGTTACAATCCTCTCCCCCTTAAAGAAATTTCGTCTCGAAATTTACCTTACGCTAGTCCCGGAACAAGTGCGGATACTGGGTCCTCATGTCTTCTTCTCTCTCCCAGGTAGCTTCTTTTCCAGAGTGGTTCCTCCAAAGTACTTTTACTAAGGGGATTCTCTTGTTTCTAAGTTGCTTCACTTCCCGAGCTTGAATTAAAATAGGTTCTTCATCATACGTCAAGTCATGATTAACCTCAATAGATTCAACTGGGAG
>NW_026030641.1:0-691 GCF_019186545.1 Solanum stenotomum
ATAAATACATTTATTGTGAATTTTCATTGGGAAAAGGGACAAATATACCCCCGAACTTTCGAAAATGGTATGTCAATACCCTCCGTTATACTTTTCGTCCACTAGAGCCCTTGCCGTCCAATAATCAGTACACATTTACCCCTCCCACTAACGGAACACTCATTGTGTACACGTGTCGCAATCCTACGCCACAACCCGAATTGACCAATTTTTTAACCCAAATTTCAAAATCCACCCATAACCCATTTAACCCACCTGATTTACCCACAAATAAACTCTTTGAAATCCTAAAGAAAAATCCTAAAAATTATTTATTTATGTTAAACTTTACACACATTTTAAAAAATATGATTGTAATAGGAATTTTATTGTAATACTCCTATTAATTAATGGATTGTTTTGGTAAAACTTAATTTTTGAAATTATTTTTTCAACATCTTAACTTCCTAATCAATTTCCCTTAACAACATGGGTCCCATATTTTCCATCATTCTTCTTCTCTAATTCTTCGGTTGATTTCTTCAAAATTCTTCTACTACTGCTCCTCTAGTTTCTGCAAGGAAGAAAAAATGGAAATTTCATGGAGTAAAAGGCATCAAAATCATCACCTCCACCACTCTCCTCCTCCGCCGCCGTCTTCTTCTATTGCTCCGCCCTTTCCTACCCTTCCCCCACCACCTCCCCACCCAAC
>NW_026030642.1:0-1424 GCF_019186545.1 Solanum stenotomum
TGAGGGTCGGACTAGAATGATTATTTATAGTAATCGGTTTGGTGACATTTCCCACGACGTATGGTTGGATATTGATTCTTAGCTACAGTACCTAGTTAGAGTCCGTGGTCCAGCTTACCTGTGATTTGGTTTTAGCTACAGTACCCGGTTAGAGTCCGTGGTTCAGCTTATTTATGTCCAGGCTTAGCTACAGTACCCGGTTAGAGTCCGTGGTCCAGCTTACCTGTGATCTGGTTTTGGCTACAGTACCCGGTTAGAGTCCGTGGTCCAGCTTACTTATATCCAGGCTTAGCTACAGTACCCGGTTAGAGTTTGTGGTCTAGCTTACCTGTGATCTGGTTCCGGCTACAGTACCCGGTTAGAGTCCGTGGTCCAGCTTACTTATGTCCAAGCTTAGCTACAGTACCCGGTTAGAGTCCGTGGTCTAGCCCACCCGTGCCCGACCTTTGGCTACAACACCCGGTTCGAGTCCGTGGTCCAGCCCATATAGGTTGACTTATTAGCTATAGTACCCGGTTCGAGTCCGTGGTCCAGCTTGCACATGTTGTATTTCCAATTCCTCACTAAAGCTTCAGTTTAATCTTGATTACTCTCATCTGTAGGTTGAGGTTTTTGAGGTTGGAGTGATTCCGATTAAAGTCCGGGACGTAATGAGATCCTGGAATATGATTGGGAATGGTTCAGTTAAAAGTCCGGAAATTGGTAATATTGTGATAGACCTTCTAGCTCTATTATTTTACTTCAACTGCCTGTGCATCTGCCGGGCTTATGGGGGTCCGTGCAGGTGGTTTCTTTTATTGTGCACGAGCGTACCCGTCAGGTTTATGGGAGCCCGGCGGAGTTAGTTAGATTGCTTGTCTTTGTTGCCTGTACGCTCATGTACATACCCCCATTTACTACTCTTTGCACTTGATGTGACCCTTTATTTGCATTTCAGTTTACTTTTGCTTATCTTGCTCAGTCCGCCTATGATGCCTACTGAGTACCTGTTGTTTTGGTACTCGTGCTACGCTCTGCATCTATTTCGTGATGCAGGTCCGAGTACTAGTAGCCAGCGTTGATCGAGCTTGGAGTAGACTTATCCGGAGACGGGGGTGAGCACACGGCGTTTTGTACTATTTCAGTCTCCATCTGTATATATAGACTTGTCTTTTTCCTTTCGAGACAGTCTAGTCTCTGTTGTCCAGTTTTGGGACTTGTACTCATTTTGTAGTAGCTCTGTACTGGTGACTTCCAGGTTCTGGGAGGGATCTTTATTTGTATATATGTTTTGGGTTGCTTCCGCCTGTTTATATTGTTATTTGCCTACTCTTGTTTAATTTCTACCCTCAGACCCATTACTTGTTGTTCCGGGTTACGGGTTGGCTTACCTGCTGGTGGGTTATAGTAGGTGCCATCATGACTTGATAAATCGGGTCGTGACA
>NW_026030642.1:1846-6430 GCF_019186545.1 Solanum stenotomum
TAATCTAGAAGACAAACAGTTAACAATAAATTATGAAAATAAAAGAGTAATAATATAAAGGGCTTTAGTATAATAAAAATATGAAAATATATATACTTGCAAAGATAATAATAGAAGGATATTACAACCGATATTATACACCAATGATAGATACGGGAGCAGAAGCTAATATATGTAAATACATTTGTTTACCAGAAGATAAATGGGAAAAATTAAAAACACCGATAGTAGTAACGGGATTTAATAATGAAGGAAGCATAATCATATATAAGGCAAAAAATATAAAAGAACAAATATGGGATAAGATATGAACTATAGAAGAAATATATAACTTTGAATTAACTACAAAAGATATGTTATTAGGAATGCCATTTTTAGAAAAATTGTACCCACATATAATAACAAAAATACACTGGTGGTTCACGATGCCTTGTAAACAAAAAATAGGAGCAAAGAGAGTAAATAATAAAAAATGAAAAATAATATAATGGATAAAAGGAAGTGAAAAATTACACAAAAATTAGAAAATATAAAAGAAGAAGACCCTAAAATAGAATTAATTATATTCTCTATAGATAAAGTAAAAATAATTCAAGATAAGTTAGAATTATTATATAGTGAGGATCCTTTACAAGGATGGGAAAAACATAAAACAAAAGTAAAAATTGAGCTAATTGATAATAACAGTATAATAACCCAAAAACCATTAAAGTATAATTTTAATGATTTAACCGAATTTAAGATACATATAGATGAATTACTAGAAAAATGATATATACAAGAAAGCAATAGTAAGCACAGAAGCCCTGCATTTATCGTAAATAAACATAGTGAATAAAAAAGAGAAAAAAGCAGAATGATTATTGATTATAGAAATTTAAATGCAAAAACTAAAACATATAATTATCCGATACCAAATAAAATACTAAAGATAAGACAAATACAAGGATATAATTATTTTAGCAAATTTGATTGTAAATCAGGATTTTATCACTTAAAACTAGAAGAAGAATCTAAAAAACTAACAATATTCACTGTATCACAAGGATTTTATGAATGGAATGTATTACCATTTGGATATAAAAATGCACCAGGTAGATATCAACACTTTATGGACAATTACTATAAACAAATAGAAAATTGTGTAGTGTACATTGATGATATATTATTATATTCCAAAACACAAGATGAACATATAAGATTATTAGAAAAATTTATACACATCATAGAATATTCAGGTATAAGTCTAAGTAAAAGAAAGCTGATATAATGAAAAATCAAATAGAATTCTTAGAAATACAAATTGATAAAAACGGAATAAAAATGCAAACACATATAGTACAAAAACTAATTAACTCAAATGAACAACTAGACACAAAAAAGAAATTACAATCATTCTTAGGACTAGTAAATCAAGTAAGAGAATACATACCAAAATTAGCAGAGAATTTAAAACCATTACAACAAAAATTAAAGAAAGATATAGAATATCAGTTTGATAAAAAAGACCAAATACAAATACAAAAGGTAAAATTATTATGTAAAAACTTACCTAAACTATACTTTCCAGATGAAAACAAAAAATTTACTTATATAATAGAATCAGATGCGAGTGAAAAAAGTTATGGAGGAATATTAAAATACAGGTATGATGACACTACGATAGAACATCATTGCAGGTATTATTCAGGAACATTTAATAATACAGAAATAAAATGGGAAATAAATAGAAAAGAATTATATTCAGTATATAAGTGTTTATTATCATTTGAACCATATATTGTATATAACAAATTTATTATAAGAACAAATAATACACAAGTAAAATGGTGGCTAACAAGAAAAATACAAGATTCGGTAACAACAAAAGAAATAAGGAGATTGATATTAAATATATTAAATTTCACATTTACAATTGAAGTAATAAAAACTGATAAGAATGTTATTGCAGATTACTTATCAAGACAAAGCTACTTAGACTGAGAACGAAAATACAATGGAAGAAATACTCAAAGCCATAACTACACTTTGTATAAAAGTGGATAGTATGCACAACGAGATACAACAGCTAAAGATTAATGAAAATAATCTGAAGTCTAAAGCTAGTCAGTAGCATGACTATAAAAATGCGGAGCTACGTCGATCGGAAGACGGAAAAAACCCAGAGCTAAAAGGAGACGATGGGAAACTCCTTAAAACCCATAACATTTGTTTAAATACAGCTGCAGGTACAAACAAACGAGTTAGTGAAAAACAAAAGAATTCAAATTTAAACCAGCTATTCGAAAAACCATTTACTCCAAGGCTAACACCAAAAAACATATTAACTATAGAACCACAAACTTCTACATATGCGGATAGCCTAACACCATGACAAAAGAACATACAACCATATTACGCGAACCTATATAGAAAATATATACAAAATCCAAACATTTTTAAACCTTAACCCAAGATCTACTACAACCCAAGAACCTAACCAAGATTATTTAACCCAAAAATTACAAGGTTATAATAAACTGATTGCACAATCAAAAACTAACGCCAACTTGGTGAGGACATGTTACAACTATGGACTATTAAATACAGTATATACATATGACGGAGAGGAACTAAGTGGAATACCGGAACTACATAAAGCATTTATTACATATAAGAGAGTTACTAAGGGAAATTTATTCTATGTAAAATTTTATACGGCAACAACAGAGATATTATATGAGGAAATAAAACCTCCGATACAAGTGGTAAAGATAGGACAGCAACCAGAGATACAAAAAAGCGAGATACCCAGTTTTTATGCCAATAAGAGAATAATTGGTATATCAACCATTATACAAGAGCTAGCAAATAATTACTTAAATGGAAACGCTATATGAAGCTACTATGCAAGAGATCAGTTAATGATTTATTCTAATTCAAGGGAGCTAAGGAAAGCAGATATGGATGAAGTCCAAAGATGGATTTTATCATTACTTAAGCCAGAAGAACGACCTACGACATGAGCATTAAAAGTAGGATTTATTTCGACAGAGTTATTAACCATATATTGCAAGCTAATTGGTCACAGATACCCTGACCACATATGTTTAAAATGTAACGGAGAAGATAATATAATCCCAGACGTCCAGCTGGAATAAAGAGATAAAGACGGAAGCAGATAGTAAAAAGATAAGATGATGAAGATAAAGATGAAGAAAAAGAAGACAATGAAGATGAGATACGGACAAAAGAGATAAGAGTAAATTTATTTGTCTTGTAAAAAAGTCAATAAAGTATGGTGTGAATAGTAGTGTGTCATAATGTTAAATAGTGTGTCATAAGTAGTAGGTATGAGATTGTAAGACAAGTGTAAAGAGTAGGCATGGGATTGTAAAAAAGCCATCAAGTAGTGTAAAAAAGTCATAGGAGTAAGTAATATAGTAGCATTATTAGGTGACAAGTGTAGTAATGCATTATGGTAAGTAATGTAGTACGTATGTAAATTCCTTTCTATATAAAGAAAGGCATAGGTAAATAAAAAGGTAGGCAATGCCTAATATATAAAACTTTCTTTCAAAAAACTCTCTCAACTAAAAATTTAGTATTTAGATAAATAGAGCAAAAATCTGAAATCCAATCAGATATTTCAGATAGCATGGCTAAGCAAGAGGCAAAGGTATATTGTTCAAAAAATATGCGGAACTAATTTCATATATTCCTGAATATCATGTACATGATTGAACAAATTTATGTTAGTTATTATGTATTAGAATTATTTGAATCATGATTTCTAGTTTATTAGCACACTGAAAACAGGGAGAAAACTTCTATACTATGCCATCCTAATGTTGAAACTGGTAGGCGAGGAAGCCGTTTAGGGGAGTAAACAAAGTTGAGGCGCTGATAAAAAAAAAGTATTCGCTAAAGTACGATGCTAGTAGTGACAGGAAAACATGATAAAAATAATCTAGTTCATAATGATCTAATATGAATTTAATCAATTATGAATATGATAGGAAGGAATAATTTGAAATAAAAAACCTGCATAATAAAGAACATGACTACATACATGCATGATGAAATAATAAAAAACTACGAAACTTTAATCTTATATGTACTTTAAAATATAGAAATAATCGAATTAAGAAGAATATTATGGGAAAAAATATTTAATGATTACGAATAAGAAGATATATTAAATCAAGAATGGTATGAAATAGACCTACATGATTTAGACTTCGAAAGAATAGAATGGTATGATTTAGAAATAAATTCAGATTAAAATGAACTACGAATATTTACAATATTGGATAAAATCTATGGAAGATATAAAACTATTAGAACAATTAACGGAGGAAAATTTATGAAGTTCATATTTTTGAAATATTTTAATATAATCTAGTATAAAATATAAAAAAGATATATTAAATTAAGTGTTTGTAGCTTGGGATATTATAGTACTATAACATTCAAGTTATGAAGTTCATATTTTTGAAATAATATAGATAAATATAAATAGATAGATAGATAGATAAATAAATAGATGTAAATATAATTTAAAGAGACTTGACTGTTTTTGTAATGACCCTCCAGGTCATTTTT
>NW_026030643.1:0-405 GCF_019186545.1 Solanum stenotomum
TCAAACTTGAAATAATATATTAAAAGATGAAAACTATGAAAAAGTACAAGAAATATTTAAAAATTATATCAAAGTAAATATTTTTATGTATAAAATAAAATTTTAAAATTATATATATAATGTCGGGTTGGTTTTTTTTAGTTAAAACCAAACCAACCCAAATATAGTCGGGTTTTTTTTTTTCAAAACCAAACCACTAGTCGGGTTTTTTTTTTTCAGGTTGACTCGATTTGCGATTTGGTTCGATTTTTGATTCGATTTTGTACACCCCTAGTTAGAAGCTCTAAGCCTAAGACTATGCATCAGTGTGGAAGTAGGAAAAACAAGTTTACGAATGACATTCCTTAGATTGTGTTCTCCTTATCTTCCAACACATGCAGTTTATCTACGATATTTCATAAATAT
>NW_026030644.1:0-901 GCF_019186545.1 Solanum stenotomum
CAAAGCACTTTAGTCTCCGGCCGAAAATAATATGCACAATTTCGTAAGCCAGATCGATGGCAGAAGCAACATAGCCCATAACCCTAACCAAGATAACACGAGTACCGTCGTAGCCGCCGTACAATGACCCTGTAATGATATACACCCACACTATAAAACCACCGTAGAACTTCTAATTTGGTTGGTGCAACTTCATCATCATAATATACTACGCAATCCATTCCCTTATGACGAACTTCACAAACTGTAGTTTCCAAAGTCGCAGCACTCTCAACATAGGCATTCTCTTACTTACACCATTCTTCATTGTCTAGCCACTTCCGTCGTATAAGTCACACAAGCACTATTCTCGTTGTTGAATAAATGACCGGAGTAAGACGTTCCTGAAGTCTCTTAATAAATGTTCATCTTTCAATACCATAAACTCAAAACACATCACTTGGCCACAACCTTACTCACTCGTCTCGAAGAGAATTCCATGTCTGATCACACTTCCTTTCCACAAGCCTATCACCTCCGCATCAAAACCAGATCTAACACTAAAATCACGCGATGACACCTAAACTCGCAGCCACGCAGGACCAACCACGAGTCATTACAATGAGAGAGAACAGAGTGAAGTGATAAGAATTAGATCAGACCAAGGATGCACGATAGAGAATCAAGTAATAAAGATCTTTCCTAAAAAGTCACCATAGCCTCTCTAAGATAAGTACAGACGTCTCCGTATCGATCCTCGAGACTCTACGTAGACTTGGCTTGTACACGTGAGACCTATGAACCTGTGGCTCTGATACCATTTTGTCACACCCCAAATCCGGATGTGATGGCATGTGTCCATTTCCCACCGGACATGTCAGCCTAACCCAACCCCAACGATAGAGAAGTAGAAATACGATAA
>NW_026030645.1:0-334 GCF_019186545.1 Solanum stenotomum
TATATATAGGGATGAATTTTGTTGTTTTTTTTAATCAAACATGATTGCTATTATTTGAGATTATTCTCTTCTTTACACCTTTGTGTGTGGTGACTATAAATTTATCTTACAACCTTAAAAGGAAAAAGACAAATTTTTTGAATGGACTAAAAAAGAAAGTAAAATAAACAAATTGAAATCGAGGGAGTAATTGATATCATATGTATCGCGTAAATTAAACAAGATCAAGATTAAATTATTTTGAACACAAATTGGTAGATTATAAACATCTTGCTTAATTACACCTCCCTAAGATAATGACTACACTACACTAGTTATTGACTTGCTATAAATG
>NW_026030646.1:0-571 GCF_019186545.1 Solanum stenotomum
ATAACCTCAATTAATTTACTTAACAATTTGTAATGACCCTAAAGGTCATTTTTGGAAATTTTCATAAAATGACTGTTTTACCCCTCCCGATAGTTGCCCCGAGTCCTAATTGTTGTATTTTCGAAGTTGGTTTGAAGGAAAATTGATGAAAAGTTGAGTTTTTGGAAAGTTGAGTTTTTAAGAGTTAAAGTTTGGTTAAAAGTGCTATTTCGAGTCATTTGGAGTTTCGAGACTCGAATCGGATTTCCGTCAATTCCAACAGTTTTAGAATGTCAAAACGGGTCTATGAGAATTTACGGAGTCGAATTTGGAGTTAAAACGAAGATTTGAGGTCCTAAGTTGCTAAAATTGTGAAATTTTGATCAAGAGTTGACTTTGGTCAACAAACGAGGTTCCGGTGCTCGAAATGGAATTCCGAGGGCACCGTTGGATTCAGGAATTCTAAGTCTAGAATGAGTCTTGGTTGAATTCTTAGACGCCCCGAGTGCGTTTCGAGTTTTTGAGCCTAAAGTTAGTTCTTGACGCCTTATCGGATATCGGGTAAAGGAGACCTCGAATTCAAATTTCGACG
>NW_026030647.1:0-649 GCF_019186545.1 Solanum stenotomum
CACTTTAATATTTTTAATGGACTTTAAACTCTTAAAATCTCTCCATTAAAAATATCGATGTTACGGTAGAAATGAGACCATGACTAAAAGCTAGAGAAGAAGATGATGGATATTACGATTCAAATAATTTAATTTATATGGTAATAATTTTAATATATAACTTAATATTAATTTATTTACATTTATTATAAAAAATTATTTTTTCACATGGAGTGTCACGTGGCAAAAAATAAAATAAATTAAAGAGAGTGGAGGCACATCTTTAGAAGCTAGTTGAGGTGTCTTTCAGTAACTATTGAGTGAAATTCAAGTAGAAACTCACATTCTCAATAGTTCAGATATGAAACTCAAGAAATTGGGATAGTTTAGGGGTGTTTTTTACGACAAAAAATAAAAACCCAGTTGCTTACATTATAAAAAAATAACTTTTAGTGGTGATAATCTGAACATTAACAAAGAGTACTAAGATCATTACCTGCATTAATTAATTATCATAAGATTCAAGGTCGCTAAAAGTTTCAAGGACATTTACAAAGAATATCAATTGCCTCTAAAAATATATTTAGCAATAATCAAATTATTATGAAAAATTAATTGCCACTAAAGATCACTTTTAATGCATGTTAATTGTCTTTGCATTCCATGAGTG
>NW_026030648.1:0-497 GCF_019186545.1 Solanum stenotomum
CCGGAGGGTTCATCCTCATGAAATCTCACACCCTTTCCCCCGGGGTGGTAGTTTGAGGAGCTTGGGCTCCTTGTTGCACTTGGTTAGCTACCACTTGTGCAAGCATGGTGAGTGCATCACGGAGCTCACCATTGGTGGGTGGCTCTTCCGGTGATCGGGCCCGTCTTCCCCTCATGTTTGGCATGATGATCTAGCAATCCAAAGAACAAGCGTTAGGGAGGAATCACCTTATCGCACTCTAAGCACGACATAGAACATAAAGAAGGGAAACCTTTCCTAAAACGTTTTGTAGCCTCCCATTCATAGTCGTGGTGCGCTTCACAACCATGATTTGGACTCTACTCAACGCAATATGTTGGACTCCGAAGATTTAACAACCTAGAGCTCTGATACCAAGCTTGTCACGACCCAAGCCTAGGACCTAGACGTGACATGGCGAATGAGGAACCCGAAGGAATCCCAAACAAGTCTCTCAAACTTTTCATCACACTTCATCG
>NW_026030649.1:0-481 GCF_019186545.1 Solanum stenotomum
TATATTGGACCTTATCGCATAGTCAAGAAAGTTGGCAATGTAGCTTATGAGTTGGAGCTACCACAGGAGCTAGCAGCGGTCCATCCGGTATTTCACATCTCCATGTTGAAGAAGTGCATAGGCAATCCTTCATTGATCCTACCGACTGAAAGTGTCAGGATCAAGGATAACTTATCTTATGAGGAGATTCCTATTCAAATTTTAGATCGACAAGTTCGAAGGTTGAGGACAAAGGATGTAGCCTCCGTCAAGGTCCTTTGGAGGAATCAATATGTTGAGGAAGCTACTTGGGAAGCCGAAGAAGACATGAAGAAGAGATATCCTCATCTTTTTGAATCTGGAGGAAATGTAGATTGAGGTACTAATTTCCTTCTTAGTGCTCCGTAACTTATAGTGGGCATGTTGGTGTTGTTGCATGGTTGATCATTGAGTGTTTGAATTGATGTTACACTTTTAGCATTGTAAAAGTAACCTCATTCGA
>NW_026030650.1:0-1735 GCF_019186545.1 Solanum stenotomum
ATCACTATTCATGGGCTAATTTGAAAATGAATTATGTGTCACCCATATTAAGCGAGTATTTATGGCCACAAAAAAAATCCACTAAATTTTTTTATGTATGTGTATTTGAAGCTACAGGTAAAGGTTGCAAAACCAACCTATAGATGATAAAAATCACTAAGTCGAGTCACACACCATTACTCTATCATCTCCATATTCATCTTGTCAAATCATTGACTCTGATATCAGTTGTTGGGATACAAACAATAACAAAAAGATATTAGAGTGATATTGCTCACTTCGAGCCAAGCTTGCACGATTTTTCTCAAAAAAACTCACACCATTAAGAGTATCAAACACCTCATAAATAACTTATTTTTCTTTTTCAGATACCAATAGGACTTTGTTCAAACTTGGGACTGCCATTTAAACCGAAACCGAATCCGAACTGAAAAAAAGTTATTGGTTTATCAGTATTGGGTTATTGGTTTAGCGGTTTAGATAACGGTTTTGATTTTTTTTGTTATCGGGTTAGCAGTTCTTAACGGTTTGAGGTTTTTTCTTAACGGGTTAACCGATAACCCGATAGTAAATTAAATAATTATATTCATATCATTTTGTATATAAAGTCTTTGACTTAGAGTTTGGTTTCCTACTTTTATTTCTGGTTGTTTTAAACACTTGGTTATTACACAAAGTATAAGTGTTTGCTTTTGAGCAAGATGTAACTTGTGAACTCATGTGCATTGTTTATTTGGTTTGTCACCTTGTTTCTAAGTGATTTTCAATATTTTTTTTGTGTTAAATTTTAACGATTAAGCCGATAACGATCAAAAACCGATAAACCAATAACCGATAAGCCAATATCTTAATGGTTCTATAACAGTTTAGCATCTCTACAAACCGATAACCAATAAGCCAAACCGATAAACTTCAAAATCGAACTGAACCAACCGATATGCATCCCTAATTTACTCATATAGTTCATTAATATGCAATTTTTATCTCAATTTCCAATTTCAAAAGAGGGAAAAAGAAAATCCATATATGTAATGAAAAACCAAGTCAAAGTCAAAGTCAAAGTCAAAGTTAGGTGTTGAAAATTATGAGCTCAAAGATATTTAAGTGCTTTCTTCCTTGATTCACTTGTTTCCATTGATTTGGATTTGGAGAGAGTGTATTTTGTAACTTTGAAAGATCATACATATGTTGCAATCGTTATGCTATTCTTATATGACATTACAAGTTTGTTCCTATTAATCTTAGTCACCTGCACCAATATTCCATCATGTTACAGCTATTTGTTTGAAGGCAAGAGTGTTAACTGTGAAGGTGCTTACAGTTGTGGAAACATACATGGTGTTAACTACCCGTTCTGTGGAGGTGGTTTGCGATCAAGATTATGTGGTAACGACAATTTATATCTACAATGCGAAGATAATCAAACCACTTTGTCTGTTCCTTATTTCATTAGAAATACCATTGGGTATAAACCTTCAGAATTTCATGTACTGATGATTAACCAATCCTCATTCCGTATGAAGATTGTTCATGATAATCATTGGAAGAATGTTTGTCCGGAATCTTCTTCACTCTACAGTCTTTACAAGTACAACACCACCTTAATCAATGGTCTCAGGTACGCAATGGCGGCCTCGAGGTCTTACAGTTAGATATATGTGTTTATAATAAAAACAAGTACAAATTAATAAATTCTGAATCTGTCACTGCAGGTATGTCCGAGGAACTACATTTA
>NW_026030651.1:0-1827 GCF_019186545.1 Solanum stenotomum
GAAACTAATGTCTTGTAATTTATTTTTACTTGTTTGTTTGGTTTTTTGTTTTGGTACAAAGTTTAAAAGTGTAAAGACAACTTAATTTCACCTTATTGGTAAGAGTTCATAAACTAAATAAATTTTCACCTTATTGGCAAGAATTTGATTTCTCATGTAGACTGACGTAAAAGGGGGTGCGGAATATGTTGGGAGCAAATACGGAGGAGGCAATCACATGAAATGTCACTTATATAATTTATTTATTGTATTTGCTTCTATCACATAAGTTATTTTCTTTATTTCCATTCCTCTATTTATATGACACTCTATTTTCAAATCAGATTCAATAAGTGTGACATGCTCTATATTTAGTAACAATTTTATTTTAAATTCTCATTTTACCTGTATATAAATATCTACAATTTATTTTAGAACATAAAAAATCTTTTTATTAAATAAAACACTTATCCAATCAAATATCTTTACATAAAATAAAAATAAAAATAATACTAGTATTAAATATGAGGAAATTAGAAGAAAAAAATGAAAAAAAAAAAAAAAATTCTCTTTCCACACGCACGTCATGCTCTACGTTTTTAGATTAAGGCAAAAGATATACATTTAAATGTTGAGAAAACAAAGTATTAATCATTTCGACAACCTTTTAAAATTCAGATTTAGACATCACTACTAAAAAAAACAGTGAATATCGATCTAAAAATTAACGACCTTAAATAGAAGTCGGTTATTTTTGACCTCCGAAGGTCGATATTGTTAAAAAGAATAAAAAATAAAAAAAAATTAGAAAACCGACTACAAGGAGTCGGTTTTTATGAAAAATAAAGCGGGAAAATCAATACCGACATCTGGAGGTCGAAATTTTTTCCAGAACAAATGAATTACAATAAAAACTAACCTCTTGATGTCGGTATTAAATAAATCAATAAATAACAGTATTTTATTTTTTCTCAATTAAATATAAAAAACAAAATTGAGAAATATTTTGAATTAATTTTATTTAAATCGTCTTCCGGAGGACGAATTTGTGTAAAATAAAAAACAAAAAAAATTATAATACCGACTTCTGGAAGTCGGTAAAATTAAATAGTATGTAATTAAATTAATTTTCATTAAAATATTTATATAGTGACTTCCAGAAAATTAATAAATTAAAATTTTCAATTAACTTTAAATAAATCATCCTCCGGATGACAGTTTTATATAAGTTCAAAAATAAATTAATATAAAATACCGACTTTCTTATGTCAGTATTATTTAATTAACATGACTACTTTTTATTTATCTTACAATTTAATGTGATACCGACCTCATGAGGTCGGTATTTTTTATTTAATCTAATTACTTTTAATAAAAGCGACATCCGTAGGTCGATTTGTTTAAAATATTCCTATTAATCATAATTTTGCTATTGTGCATAATACTAAATTTTCATTTTACGAAATAGACAATAGAACATCGTAAAGTACTATACAAAGCAAGTTCTATTAAGATTTTTACGTTCGATCTTGAATGGATGTCAAGTGTAGTGGTCATACCGTAGGCAATGCCATGTAAAGGATAATTCATCGGAGTATGAAATATGTTGATTATATACTCGTCGAGTAGTTTAACAAATCAAGTCTTATATATTAATGTTTCAGATATGAAATATATTATCAATTAAAGAAATACCGATATCAATTTAAGGAAATTTATATATTAAATTTGATATTGATAAACTTCTGTTGATCGATAAAATTAAATTTATATAATTAGGAGGTATATATATATATATATATATATATATTCGACCGACATATTCGATTAAATACGTAATTTTAAAAC
>NW_026030652.1:0-360 GCF_019186545.1 Solanum stenotomum
TTAAGAAATCATGTTTTCGATCTATTTCGGAAATTACCGGGTAAATGTGAGCATGCTTTGTATTATTAACGGACCCTCCTCGCTATGTGGAGTGCTTGCATGCTTAATTATTGTTTATTTGAAGAATGTTGGGCCTTAGTTTAGGTTTGACTAGGGCTTGCCTTAGAAATACATTATTCGGATTCAATAGGCCTTAGTTTTGCCCCGACGTCGCTCGGTCGGCTTAGATCCCTGTAGACTGGTGTAGCAGACTTGAGTCTGATAGTTTGGGCCTTAGTTAGGCGATACTCTTTCTCCAACTATAGTTATCCTTATTTTTTTCCCGATGTTATGGCTTCACGAGTTACGTCGGCGATACTA
>NW_026030653.1:0-223 GCF_019186545.1 Solanum stenotomum
AATGTAGCCAACCTCAACAGCGATCTTAAGAAGGAAACTTGTGAAAGGTTCAAGATTGCTCATCGAAATTCCACGGTTTACCGGCCACAGATGAATGGAGCAGTTGAGGCTGCAAATAAGAATATCAAGAAGATCCTAAAGAAAATAGTGGACAGTCACAAGCAATGGCATGAGAAGCTACTATATGCTTTACTTGGTTATCGCACCACGATCAGAACATCAA
>NW_026030654.1:0-1179 GCF_019186545.1 Solanum stenotomum
GACCTGAGTGTAGCAAAAATATTCAAAAAACCAACCATAAGAAACTGGTTCAAACGACAAAAAGAAGAATATTATGTAGTAAGTCAAAGAGAACATATCATAGATTGCAAATACACTAAAGGAAAGGCCAAAATACCAATAATAAATAAACGAATAATAAATAAAGAAATGGTTACTGATTATAGAAACTTAAATGCAAAAACTAAAACATATAATTATCCGATACCAAATAAAATACTAAAGATAAGACAAATACAAGGATATAATTATTTTACCAAATTTGATTGTAAATCAGGATTTTATCACTTTAAACTAGAAGAAGAATCTAAAAAACTAACAACATTCACTGTACCACAAAGATTCTATGAATGAAATGTATTACCATTCGGATATAAAAATGCACCAGGTAGATATCAACACTTTATGAATAACTACTTTAAACAATTAGAGAATTGTGTAGTATATATTGATGATATATTACTATATTCTAAAACCCTAGATGAACACATAAGATTATTAGAAAAATTCATACATATTACAGAATATTCAGGCATAAGTCTAGGTAAAAAGAAAGCAGACATAATGAAAAATTAAATATAATTCCTAGGAATACAAATAGATAAAAATGGAATAAAAATGCAAACGCATATAGTACAAAAAATAATTAACTCAAATGAACAGCTAGATACGAAAAAGAAATTACAATCATTTATAGGACTAGTAAACCAGGTAAGGGAATACATACCAAAATTAGCAGAGAATTTAAAATCATTACAACAAAAATTAAAGAAAGATGTAGAATACCAGTTTGACGAGAAAGACCAAACACAAATACATTGTGTAAAAACCTACCTAAACTATATTTTCCGGATGAAAACAAAAAAGTTACTTATATAGTAGAATCAGATGCGAGTGAAAAAAGTTATGGAGGAATATTAAAATACAGATATGATGGCATTATGGTAGAACATCATCGTAGGTATTATTTAGGAACATTTAATAATACAGAAATAAAATGGTAAATAAATAGAAAAGAATTATATATAAGTGTTTATTATCATTTGAACCATATATTGTATATAACAAATTTATTATAAGAACAGATAATACACAAGTAAAATGGTGGCTAACAAGAAAAATACAAGATTCGCTAACAACAAAAGAAATAAGGAGATTGGT
>NW_026030655.1:0-307 GCF_019186545.1 Solanum stenotomum
ATCAATCACTAGCCAAAAATGACTTCGGATTTATATCAATCACTAGCTAGAAATGACCTCGAGTGTATTTCAATCACTAGATTAAAATAACTTCGTCTTTAGATCAATCACTAGCCAGAAATGACCCCGGCATCACAAGGTCTTGTCAGAAATGACCTCAGCATCACAAGCTCTTGTTGGAAATGACCTCAGCATCACAAGTTATCACATGTTTCATCACGGTGGCCAAAAATCAATTTACACCACGCGGAAGAGACAACAATTCAAGCAGTTTAAATTAATTCAAGTCCACTTTTATGCATTCAAG
>NW_026030656.1:0-307 GCF_019186545.1 Solanum stenotomum
AGCTTGAATATATAACTAATTAAGTTTAAGAAATTATATATGAACTTGAATTGAAACTTGAACTTTTTAAAACTTGAGAATATATATATAAACTAATATTCTTGGATATGAAGTTTATATTTAACTAATTTAAGAACTTTTCGTGCTAGGCAACTGAGGAAGCTCAACATGTAAAAAAGTTGATACAGGACTATTTTGCTTCTTTCATCAAAGTTGGAGATAAGGTTGGTGCTTCTAAATTTCTCAAGTTCAAGTACAATTGTTTTGAATAATGTGTTGGTGTCCATCTAGTATTAATACTTGGCTT
>NW_026030657.1:0-600 GCF_019186545.1 Solanum stenotomum
CTTCTATAATAATGGAGGCATGCGATCTTCGATCACATGCTTCCTGGTGGTGCAAGGCTGAGCTCAAGATTTGGAGGCTCAGCACTAGCGGTTCGAGGCTGAACGGGGCCAACACCCATGAACTCTAGAGTCTCCTTTTGGCTGCTCATCTTTGGAAGAGGGAGAGTGTTTTGATAAACCCCACCCCCCATATTTTTTTAATATTTTCTTTTTCTAGTTAAGTTTGATACTAAAATTAAAATACATAAATATAAATTCATTTTTTCATTAAGTTTTATTAATTTAATAGGAAAGTGACTTAAAATTTTATTTTTTAGAGGTCAATTGGGAAACATGTAAGAAATTGTATTATTGTTTATTGAACCATTTTCATTTACTATCTTGAATAGTTTAGTAGATTTAAGGAAATAAACTTAATAAATAATGATCTATCACTCTTATAACATATAAAAACTAAAATTACGTTTGAACCCACATAAAATCATATACCCGTAACCCACCCTGCCCCGCATTAATTTTAAGAAAACTCACTTCAACCCGCCTCACCCCGCATAGCCTTAAATTTTGTGATAGGCAATTTAATAGGTTATATTAAAGTAA
>NW_026030658.1:0-724 GCF_019186545.1 Solanum stenotomum
CCTCTAGAGGATTGAAAGAATCCCTTAGGTTGGCCATTAAGAAGGATTGAGTACCAATTTGCGCTGATCAATCTGAATATCATGTCAATGATTCTCTCCCCAAAACCCAATCTTCGAAGTACCTTGGTCAAAAATAGCCACTCCACCTTGTCATAAGCTTTCATCATATCTAACTTAATGACCAAATTGGGTGCCTTTGCTCTCTTCCTTATTTCTGTCACAATTTCTTGCACCAATAGTACGTTCTCTGCTATGCTTCTTCCCTGAACAAAACCTGCCTGTTCTGGGGAAATAATCCCTGGAATTACTCCTTTAAGTCTTTCATGAATAATTTTAGAAAAGATTTTATTCACAAAATTACTTAATGATATAGGTCTTAGATCAGAGAACTTATTGACATCTATTTTCTTAGGGATAAGAACTATATTAGTGTGAGTGATGAATCTTGGCAATTCCGCCTCTCCAAAGAAAGCTCTAACCACATTGTATATATCCTTCCCAATGATATCCCATGTATGTTGGAAGAAAGCCCCTGTCATTCCGTCTGGCCCCACTGCACTATCTTTGTTTAGATTCATCACTGCCGTCCTGACCTCCTCTATTGTTGGCATACATTGCAACTCCTCATTCCTCTCCTCAGTAATCATGTTAGGTAATTCATTCAACATCTCATAATCTGTATGGTCTGCCTTAGTAAATTGTCTCTTGTAAAAATTTACTGCCG
>NW_026030659.1:0-453 GCF_019186545.1 Solanum stenotomum
GCAAGTATAACTCAAAATTTGTCAATTTTGACATATTGTTAGATCTCTCTATAGCAATAATGTTTTATTATAATAATCAAGTTTATTTTGGTAACCGGTGTTTCTATTATGTTATGACGGCAAGAAACATATTCAAATAAACAATACTGTTATAAACTATATACACAACTTATTTTACTATATATTCCATACCATTTGAAAAAATTACAAAAATCTTTATTTTCCTCACTCTCTCTCTTATTTTCGAATATATAACTCTTACATGATGATCGGGGCGCGAGCATCTGGACATGTGTGTTTGTGTATCAACAAAGGTAATGTATTGGGACATGTGTGTCTTGTATCAACAAAGGTAATGTATCGAGACATGATGTATCAGGACATTGAGTGATGTATCCGAAATCCTTAAATTTTAAGAAATTTAATTTTGTAATTTGGAAAAGAGTATGGATA
>NW_026030660.1:0-636 GCF_019186545.1 Solanum stenotomum
TGAAAGGAGGTGTAATTTAAGCGTATCAGAACACTCAATATCAATGTTGTTGCTAATATGTCACTATGAGGACCAATATGCGCGCACACACACTCTACATGTATAGCTATGAATATGATGTGTTATGGTGTCTATTGAAAGGTGAACTCTTAGATGCACCCTTACATCTTATTATGCATGCAAAGTGTATGATTAGCAAGGTATGAATATGTGTTGTATAAAGGTGTTTATGTGATAGGCTTTCTCACATATGTACACACACATGAATGAATGAATAAGGTTTATGATAATCTAGTGAAAGTGAGTCTCTTGAAAGGTTTCCTCAATTGTACTCTAAACTAGACTATGTTATGAATATGGTATGATTATGTGATTCTCACATAATGTAGGTTATATGATGAAAGGTCATTCTCATCTTAGAAACCTTTGAGCTATATGATATGAGGGATTAAGTCCCTAAAGCCTATTTTATGAACTAATGTTAAATAAAGGCTTAAAGATGTTTAAAAAAGGAGTTGGAGCTTAGCACCGAGTGAACATGAAAAATGAGAGTGGGGGCTTCACGTTTAGCAAGTCCGGCTTCCTATAAGAGAACCTTTACATTTAGAAAGTCCGGGTTCCCAACATAGATGTTGT
>NW_026030661.1:0-1586 GCF_019186545.1 Solanum stenotomum
AAATAAATGGTTAGTAGATATAAATGTGGGGTTATTTTAAGAAAATATAAACTCGTGGATCAATTTTTGTATTAAAATATCTCAAATCATGATATGGAATTACCATATAATTCCATATCATGGTTTTTGGAAAATATGGAATCACATCTCATGATATGGAATCATGAGATGAAATCAACATAAAATCGTATGTCCAAACGATGATTCCATCTCACGATACCATATCGTGATATGATATCGCATGGCCAAACACCTACTTAATTAATTTTGCGTTTAGTTTGAAATTTATTGTAATTTTTACAATTAAATCTTAAGTTTAACTTTTATGTTGGCCTAATAATTAATGGGTTTAACGTACTTTCTTGTTTGGGTTCAACACTTTAACCTTAATGGTCGTTTGATTAGGAACAAGTTAATTCGAGATAAATTATTTCACTATGTATATGAGATAATTTATCCATCACTATGATTTAAATACTGGGATAAATAATCCAAGAATTACTTAATACCTTCCAACCAAGCCTATGGTGAACTAATCCTCCATTTTATCTTGAGATTTTTATAACTTATACTTCACTCCGAACGACTTCTAATATTATGAATCTCCGCTTGTCTATTTGATATATATATATAAAAAAAGATGTGTAAGTTTTGTCCGTTGCACTGACAAATTTTTTATTTTCCTTTTCCAGTTTTGTGAATTGAATTTAATATTTTCCCGAAGAAAGTGCTAATCCTTATTGCTACTTTAGAACTTCCTAATCCTGACAAATCTTATAATTTTCAGCTTCGTTTATTACAGTCGGAGGATCCAATGCAGTATAAAGTTGTGAAAATTACTGTCCTTAGTATCATATTTGCTGCTTCAAATATTTAAATTTTAAGATAACAATGAATTTAACCACCAATTTTTTAATTAGTTAAGGTAACCTTGGGCCAACAGTAAAATTGTCTTAGACTTGTAGGCCGACGAGGGTAGATTGCTTAGATTTACACTACTTTGGAAAATGGGGATGTACTAGACTTTCTTTGTAGTGAAATTCAATTGCTGTAAATGCCAGTTTAACTATGCTATTCATGCATCAGTTTTGTAGTTAACTTACCAATTTTTAACACTTGAATACCCTCTTGTTGCAGGGATCAGCAGTGTTGTGGTTAACAGCAATGATTCCGAAAGCAAGACCTCCGGCTTGCAATCAAACAGGACAGGCTTGTAAATCTACAACGGGACCACAGTACATGCTCTTGGTTTTCTCGTTTCTGCTCATGTCAATTGGTGCTGGAGGTATAAGCCCATGTTCTTTAGCCTTTGGTGCTAACCAGTTTGACAAGGGAGGTAGCGATCCCAACAAACAGACAGTGTTGGAGAGCTTCTTTGCCTGGTATTATACTTCATCCGTAGTCTCTATTCTGATTGCCCTAACGGGTATTGTTTACCTTCAAGACAGACGGGGGTGGAAAATAGGTTTTGGAGTTCCTGCAATCCTCATGTTCTTATCCGCTTTGTTTTTCTTCCTTGCTTCTCCGTTTTATATCAAGCCGAAGGTTCGCTCAAACATGTTTGCCAGCTTTATACGAGTAATTGT
>NW_026030662.1:0-661 GCF_019186545.1 Solanum stenotomum
AGTCTATTCTAGCGGAAAGAGTTTATCGAGATTGTCTTGTTTCTATCAATCACAAGAGCACCGTGGTTGATTTAGTTGAGTTGGACATGGTAGATTTTGATGTCATTTTAGGTATGGATTGGCTTCATGCTTGTTATGCATCGATAGATTGTAGAACTCGAGCAATCAAGTTTCAGTTTTCGAATGAGCCAGTCATAGAGTGGAGTAGTAGTTCAGCAGTGCCTAAGGGTCGTTTTATTTCGTACCTTAATGCAAGAAAGTTTGTTTCGAAGGGTTGTATCTATCACTTAGTCCGAGTCCATGACTCTAGTGTTAAGATACCTCATTTCCAGTCAGTTCCTATTGTAAGAGAGTTTCCAGAAGTGTTTCCTGATGATCTACCCGGAATTCCTCCTGAGAGAGAAATAGATTTCGGCATAGATCTTATTCCAGATACTCGTCCTATCTCTATTCCGCCATATAGAATGGCACCAGCAGAGTTGAAAGAGTTGAAAGAGCAGTTGAAAGATCTCCTAGATAAGGGTTTCATTCGACCAAGTGTCTCACCTTGGGGCGCTCCGGTTTTGTTTGTGAGAAAGAAAGATGGTTCCCTTAGAATGTGTATAGACTACCGTCAGTTGAATAAGGTCACTATCAAGAACAAGTACCCTCTTTCGAGGAT
>NW_026030663.1:0-230 GCF_019186545.1 Solanum stenotomum
ATATAAATACATGGAGACAATAAATTTTTATTTTTTAAAATCAAAATGGTCATAAAAAAATTCACGTGTGAGAATGATCAAATATACCTCTACATGAATTGAGTTAAGCCCATGTGTCTGAGTCGAGTCCATTTTCGTTTGAGCTCCCGATCCCGTTCCTTTTTATTTGGGCTCCCGATCCATGCTTCAATTGGTTGTGGACAGGAATGGGGTGTTGTTAAAAAAAAATG
>NW_026030664.1:0-2548 GCF_019186545.1 Solanum stenotomum
TGAGGCAGTCACAATAAAGATGTCCATACTAATACCCAAGTGAAGCATTAGGATCTTGACGGACTCCTAATTATATATTTTGATCCTATTGAAGAAATTTGTTTTTATTTTTTTGGCTCAATAATTTGTTTGCATGTGAAGGACGATTGTTGGATAGGAAGGTACTGTGAGGCTGATCTCAAGATTTATTGAATAACAAGAAAATTTGACCCACAGTTTGCACTAATCTAGCCTTCTCTATAACTTCTGAGCCTTGTGAATTTGTCGAGTGTGGTTTTCAAAAGGACAGAATCCAGTACATAAAGTTGGCTCTGAGATTTCACTAACAGCTCGATATGGTCCATCGTCTCCACTCTTCAGTAATGGCGAACTTGATCTTGCTAATAGATTATATCTGCTAAAGAACATTTCTTGATCAAACAGATTATAGCAGATGGTGTTTTTGATGTTGTTAGGCGCGCTAATGGATAAAAAGTAGTAACTTTTAATTTACACAAAAATTTCACAAAATTAGGTGAGAAGATAAAACATCAGTCAATTTTGATAACATTATTGCCTCAACTGATAGAGTGTGTTACTATCTCAAGGGATTCTTAGCCTATCTTTACGAGCAACAAAAAAGAATTTCAATAAAATGGTCATATGTATATTTAATGTAGTGATATTGTATTAATACTATATATTATGTATAAATGATGTATCAGATATATACACTGTTTATGCGATACTTATACATTGCAAATTCTAAACAAGCCAAATTTTAGATATGCTGAGGTCGTTGATGCCTTCATTGATCTGTCAAAACTAGAGGTGCCAAAATGAGTCAAAACATAGGTAAATCCGCTCTAACCCTCCAGAATTTTATGAGTTGGGTTTAAAATAATTTGAATTGAGTTTAATCTCAACTCATTCAAACATTAATCCATTTTTAAAGAATTTTCAATTGAGTACAATTTAATCTCCAATTTCAACCTATTTTTAAGACTCTTTACTTGCATAGTTGCATTGACGTAATGTATATTCTTATATTGAAGGTATGAATTACTATCTATTTTATATCTTCTAAGATTTATCTATACATTTGTAACTTCTTCTTTTTTTAAAAAAAAGTCTTGAGTTGAAATTGAAATTGTAGTTATAAAACTTAAATAACACTATGTTAAAATTATTGAGATTAAGTAGGTCAAGAGACAAGACCCAACCCATTTTTTAGCCCATTTGAGCCGAAGTAAACTTAGGCGGGTCAAGACTCAACTTGATTTCTATTTCAACCCATTTTAATATCTTTAATTTCAACCCACCCATTTGACACCCCAAATAAAAACCCTCGACAACTTCATGAGACTCGATCCGAGGAAGACCTTCACTTGATCTACCTCCCCATTCTCATCTTCGAAAATGGCCACTAGGGGTAACTTACCATGTTGTCACGACCCAAAATCTCATTAGGCCATGAGGGAACCTGTTACTCAATAGGCGAACCATGTTCTTTTATTATCAACTAACAACTTAACTAATGAAGAAATAATATTGAATAAAAAAAACTAACTCGTATAAGTGCGGAAACTAAACTACAAATATTGTGTATATACAGTTGAGAGAGAGTACTTGGCATTTGAGGCATATCATTTCATGGTGTTGCATTCAATTGCATCTTATACAATATCCTTCATTCTTATTTGATTATGTGTATAATTAGTATATGGACATTTTGTGACATTTGATTATTCATATTTGATGGAACTTGGCTGATAAGGTGTAAAGTAAACTTGTAAAATTAAAGGATGATTTTCTTATATACTCCTGTCACTACTTCTTCGCTGTCGGTCTATGAGATATACTGAGTACACGTGATTTGGTACTTGTACTACACTTGTTGCACTCTTTTATGATGCAGATTGGATTTCGAATTCGAGTGCATTTCTTGGAGCTTTGAGTTTGAGTTTGGATAATCTTGGAGTTGTGGTGAGCTACTTGGATATTCTGCTACTGACACCTTTATCTATCTCTATTTATTAGGTTGTTTTGGTATTCTGATAGGATAATTTTTTATGTCTAAACTTATTATATAATTTTAGACTTGTATTGCTCTTGTACTTATGACATTAATCTTGGCTTGTAGTTTAATTTTTCGCATTTAATACTTATGAAAGAGTTAACTGTTGGGATATTCTACTTGTCGCTTATTTTTCACACTATTAATATTGATTGAGTTGGTAACATGGGTGCCTTCACGACTTGTGATTTTGGATCATGACAACGCCCAATAACGATATCACAATTTGAGGTTTTTTGTACGGTCGAATCCATTTCTCATGTCTAAGCTAGTTATTATAACTTGAAAAATATTTATAAAATCTAATTGAATTTTATGACCAAATAAATATTTAAGAATACATTTTTATTATCTAATCTACTCCATATATATGGTCATACTTTTTTTCAAATACATGAAAACGTTAATTCCATATGTATTTATTTTTAAAAAAATATTGGTAATTCAAGGAATAGAGAAGATGATTTACAAAGAAGAAAGAAAGTGGAGCGG
>NW_026030665.1:0-5287 GCF_019186545.1 Solanum stenotomum
GTCCAAACTATTTATCTGACTTTCCGTTTTGTTCCATTCATTGAACCACTGCTGATACCATCGAAGTATATATATACTCTGATGGTATCTACTCCCTCCGTCCACTATTATTTGTCAGGTATACTAAAAATAGTTGTCCAAAATTAATTGTCAATTTAAACAATCAAGAATTAATTAGTCACTTTTTTCCAATTATGTCCTTAATAATTACATAACTACTAGTTTCAAAAATTAGCCATTTTAAAGTTACAAGACTACTTTAAGGTGAAAAAAGTTGCTTTTACGGTTTTCAAAAAGTACAAACCATTTTAATAATGATTGATAGTAGGGTTATATTAGTCAAATTGCATCTTATATTAAATTTTTCTTAAGGATTATGCATGATCTTACCCTGACAAACAATAGTGGACAGAGGGAGTATATACTTTAATAGTATCAAATAATAATTGAACAATCTTTTCATTGAAGCACTGTTTCTTCCTCCTTGATACCATCAGAGTATATATATACTCAAATGATATCAAGGAGTAACTGAAATAGTGTTTACTGACGCACTACTTCTTTCTCTTTAATACCATCAAAATATATAGTTAAAATAAGGATGGTATAAAAGTAAAGAAGTAACCTCTAAATAGTTTTCTTTTTTGGTACAAGTATTCTTTTCCTTTTAAACAAATGATGTATTAGAGCCGCCAAATGAAATATTTAATTGCAAGAGAGTTCATTATCATACAGCACTCCGCTTAAATTTTGAACTACGAATGAACATCACTATTGCTACTAGCTTAATACTCCCTCCGCTTCTATTTAATTGTCATTATTTTAGATTTTACACTCCTTAAAAAATTAGATAAGATTATCATTGTATCCTTATTTAGTGTTCTCTTGAAGTCAACTTTCAATGAATGAACATATATTAATTTACTTTGATTAACTAATTTGACCAATGAAAATGAATTAATAAGTTAGTTTCTCTATGATGAGCAAATGTATGCTTTCAAGGCTAATAACTTTCAAAGGGTGAAATAAGAAGGAAAAAATCCTTTTGGCCAGAATGATAATTTACTCATGTTATTTATCTTTTTGAACATTTTTACCCTATTAACTTTAATACCTTTTAATTAAAAAATAGAAAAAAGATCAGTTTGTTTTAAAATTAAAAAAAATATCATAGACTTTTTAAATTTCTGGCCAATTTTTCTGACAATTTAGCATTCCAATAAGAAGAACAATGTCATTATACATTGATTTTATGAAATAATAAATATTAAGGACCATCTATTTTCAGTAAGGACGACATATAAATAGGAACGAAGGAAGTACTATTTTTTTTTTGGATCATGCGATAAGAAGATATTTACAATATTTATGGAGCATTAAATATTGCAAACTGACACTCTTCTAGCATATATTTTCTTTGTCCCGTTTTACTTGTTAAATTTTGACTTGACACATCTATTAAAAAAACAATTATTGATATAGTGAGTTTACCATTTTACCCCTATCAATTAATAGAGTCTTAAACATCTATATTAACTACATTTTTCAAAGATATTAACTCAATGTTAGTAATAAATTTGAGGTATAATAGGAAGAAAAAAAATTTGTCCTTTCTTGATTCATAAAAAATGACCAATAAAAAGAGAAATCAAATTAGGAAATACTATTTGACAAGTAAATAGGAATGAAGGAAGCACTTACAAGTCGAAAGAAAATTAATACATTTTTTACTTGTCTAGTTTGAATTTTACTCAATTCTTAAAAAATAATGATTATCATAAGTATTTTATCACAATATTCATATTAATTAATTAAATCTTTTTCTACTTTCCACGAATCAAATTTAACAATTTTTTTTTTGGCATATGTATATGACAAATATCCAAAATATTCACTTTTATCAAATTTCAATTCAATATTTGCTGTTATCTCACTCTTAATTATTCACCAAATATTAACTACATTTACTTGTTTGTTAATTGGGAGTTAATATTGGGCCTGCCAGTTGGCATTTCATTTTCAAGAATTCAACCTTCACGGAATATGGATTTGACTAGTGAGTACTACTACCTCAATGATATTTTTCATGTACATCTCACGTCTATGGACCATTATAATAATTAGCTATTTTCCCTAGTATTGATGTATGACGGTGCTCCTAATATAGGTTTTAATCATGACATTTTCTCGAGTTTTACCATGATTGTAAATTAGGGGTCTATAAAATCGAATCAAAAATTGAATCAAACTGCAAATTGAGTTAACCCAAAAAAAAATCCGACTTGTGATTTGGTTTGACTTGGTTTGGTATTGGAAAAAAAAACCCGACCATATTTGGGTTGGTTTGGTTTTAACTAAAAAAAACCAACCCGAGACCAAACCAACCCGACATTATATATGTAATTTTAAAATTTTATTTTATACATAAAAATATTTACTTTGATATAATTTTAAAATATTTCTTATACTATTTCATAATTTTTATCTTTTAATATATTATTTCAAGTTTAAAACTTAAAATTCGGAATGGTTCAATAAAGATTATAGTTCATAGATATTGATAATTATAATAATTTAAATCAAAATCAAATTAATACTAATGCAAAAAGAAAATCAATTCAACACTAAGAATGACAATAATATTGAATATTTGTTCTTTAGTTTTACATTGGTTTAGACAATTAAAATACATAATTTAATTTTAATTTTCCTTAAATATTTAGTAATGTAACTAATACTTATTAAACTTATTTTAGCATGGTTTAGCACTTTTAAATTATGATCATTTTCATTATGACTTTGCAATATTTATTTTATATGATGATTTCATTATTATTTTTTATTGAATATTTTTGTGTCACCAGTACTAATCTCATATTTGTGTTATTTTTTTTAAGAAACACCTTAGATAATTGTATTTTGGTTGGACTAAAGAAATATTTGGAGCACAAGTTAATTATATGATTGTATGCAAACTTTACCGACAAAATCCGAGGTTTATTAGTTTGGTTTGATTTATAAATTTAAAAATTTGACACAATGGTTTGGTTTGGTATGTGAAAAATCCGAACCAACCCGAGGTTGAAAGACCCAAAAAAATCCGAATTTTATTAGTTTGATTTGATATTTGAAAAACCCGAACCAACCCAGTCATGTACACCCTTATTGTAAACTCGATGAAAGTTTTACAAGTAATATTTACTTGTTCTTTCACTTGAACTTCAAGTGATATGTTATTCATACCAGTTTTTCGCTTTCATTGCTTATTTTAAAAGTGCAAAATCTATCTATATATAATAGTGGGTAGAGGAAAAAGCACCACATGTCAGCACCAAAAAAACATATTTTTTAATCAATTAAAAGGAAATAAATTTAAAACAATTTTAAAAATTATGGTGATGTAACTGTAAAATTGTTTTTAATTAATACACATAAATTTTTAATATTAAAAGCAGATTGTTAAGAAATCTATATATAATAGTAGGCAGAGGAAAAAGTGTCATATGTCAGCACCACAAAAAACACATTTTTAATCAATTAAAATTAATTAAATGGAAATAATTTTAAAACAATTTTAAAAATTATGGTGATGTAACTGTAAAATTGTTTTCAATTAATACACATAATTTTATAATATTTAAAGCAGATTGTTAAGAAAATTAATTAAAAACAGTGGATCTTCAGAGGGAAAATGAGATAGTTTTGTTCCTTTTTAAAATCTAAAATTTCTCTTGATCATGCCTTATTAAATAATATAAAAAAAAGCTATCAGTCATAAAAATTAAAAAAAAAAAAAAAAAGAAAAGAAGAAGAAGAAGAAGAAGCAGAACCACGTTCTTTATAGATAAAAAGAAAGCTCTAGCCATGACAAAATACTAAATAATTAATTTAAAATTCAAATTTCAAATAATAACTAATCTTATCCCTAAAAACATTTAAACTTCATAAGCCATATCTATGAAAAAAATATTACTCTTAACTACATTATCATCCACATCTTCATAAACCAACTCTTCAAAATATAAATTCAAAAATGTGTAACAAAAATCACATTCAAAAATAAATAAATTTAATTGCACTTGAGATCATAAAAGAAAATTGAGTGAAAGTATAGTAGTGTATTGTATGTATGCATGTCTTCTTTCTTAATTATTTTAGGCCTAATACATAAACATGACCGTTTGTAGACATGTATTTTTTGACCGAACTTAAAATTTTACACCATTCTTAGAGCTGAAATATTTTTATAAATATAAATTAAACATTTTGACTTTTCTCTTACTTTTATTAAGTTTATTTTAAAAGATTTGAAAACAACAAAATAGAATCACTTTTTAAAGTAAGTTTTATTGTCAATTGTTTAAAAAGAAATGGAAGATTACAAAAAATCTATATTTGAAATTAAGTTTTTATAAATAAGTTAGTATTATTTAATTGATCTTATCTTATAGCTAGTTGACTTTTTCTTATATTTTTATTAATTTTAAATAATTAGTTGATATGCTATTATTTTAAGAGTAAAATAAAACTAAAACTAAAGTAAATAAAAAATAACCTAATTAATCTAACAAACCTACCCCACTCCTATACCTACCCAAAAACATACTACACGTAAAAAAATAAAAGGAAAAGAAGAGCAAAAACAGTTGGATGCTTTTTAAAATAAATAAACAAATAAACAACAACAATAGCATACACCCCCCCACACTCCCACTTTCCCACAATTCTCTACACTCCCTCACATTCTCCTCAACTAAACAGCCCACTACCCACTCCTATACCCACTAGACTACTACTAAAATCTGCAAGAAAAAGAAAAAAACCTATCCTATATATAGAGGACACATACGTACAAAGAGGGGGGGAAAGAAAAAGAGGACACACAAAAAAGGCATACATAGAGAGATAGGCATAAAAAAAAAAGCAATACATATTGTACTTTCTCACATTGTGATTGAAGATCTAGAAATCTATTTTCGCGGTTTCAAGTTCGTGGCTCCTGATTATTTGTCATTTCTTCTCGTTAACTAATTTTCACAAGAGGTAACATTTATTTGTATTTTTATTTTTTGCATAATTTTATGTCATTATTGTGCAAGAATTAATTTCAATATATTGAAGTTGTTCAGATTTCGTATGTGTTCAATCTGTTAATATTATTAATGTTGTGTACTGAAATATATTCGAACATGCTATATGACATGTGAGTATTTCTTACATGCTTAATAGTCCATTCCTCGCTCTTTTTCCTTAATTAATTATCAAAGTTTTTATGTTTGTGTCTTAC
>NW_026030665.1:8073-15585 GCF_019186545.1 Solanum stenotomum
TCGTCGATGTCGCCACTCCCTTGGATTACAGCCCCAAGATACTTAAAACTTTCCTTCTTAGGAATGACTTGTGCGGCAAGTCTCACTTCCGCATCTGTCTCATCCAACACATCGCTAAATTTGCACCCCAAATATTCTGTTTTGGTCCTACTCAACCTGAACCCTTTGGACTCCAGCGTTTGTCTCCACACCTCCAACCGCGCATTAACTCTGTCCCGCGTCTCATCAATCAGTACTATGTCATCCGCAAATAACATACACCACGGGACCATCTCCTGAATAGACCGCGTCAACTCGTCCATCACCAAAGCAAAAAGGAAAGGGCTTAGGACTGATCCCTGGTGCAGCCCCATCTCAACTGGGAAATGTTCTGAGTCTCCTCCAACTGTTCTAACCCGAGTCTTGGCTCCACCGTACATGTCCTTTATCGCCCTAATATAAATCATCGGGACTCCTTTAGACTCCAAGCACCTCCAGAGGACATTCCTCGGTACTTTGTCATAGGCCTTTTCAAGGTCAATGAACACCATATGAAGGTCTCTCTTCCTTTCTCTATATTTTCTATCAGTCTACGCATAAGATGAATGGCTTCGGTAGTCGAACGTCCCGGCATGAATCCAAACTGGTTCTCGGAGATGGACACCCCTTTTCTCACTCTCATCTCCACCACTCTCTCCCAAATCTTCATAGTATGGCTCAACAATTTGATACCCCTGTAATTGTTACAGTTTTGGATATCACCCTTGTTTTTATACAACGGAACCATTGTACTCCACCTCAATTCATCAGGCATTTTCGCTGTCTTAAAAATAACATTAAACAGCCCAGTTAACCACTCTATGCCTGCCTTGTCCATGTTCTTCCAAAATTCTACCGGAATCTCATCGGGTCCGGTCGCTCTTCCCCTGCTCATCCTACTAATAGCCCGTATAACCTCCTCGGACCTAACGCACCTACAGTATCCAAAATCCCAAAGTCTTTCAGAGTGTGCCAAATCACCCAACACAATGTCCGCTTCCCCTTTTTCATTTAAAAGTTTGTGAAAGTAGCTTCGCCATCTTTGCTTGATAGAGGTCTCTTCCACCAGTATTTTGCCTTCCTCATCTTTGATACACTTCACTTGGTCCAAGTCACGCGCCTTCCTCTCTCTTGCTTTTGCGAGCCTATACAACTTCTTATCCCCACCTTTGTCCCCCAACTCGACATACAAGCGTTTGAAAGCTGCCATCTTCGCCTTCGAAACAGCTAACTTAGCTTCTGTCTTAGTCGTCTTATAGACTTTCTTAAGCGTCCGCTTCTCTTCCTCGTCTACGCACTCCGCCAATTTTGTGTATGCAGCCTTCTTCGCTTCCACTTTACCTTGGACTTCCCCATTCCACCACCAATCTCCTTTATGTCCTCCAAATTTACCCCTAGACACCCCTAGCATCTTAGCAGCAACTTCCCTAATGCAACTAGCTGCTTTATTCCACATGTTGTCCGCATCCCCGCTACCACTCCATGCCCCCATCCCCATCAGCTCCTCACCCATCTCCCGAGACAGGGCTGGGGTCAACCCACCCCATTTAATCCTCGGTCGGTCAGATATCATCTTCTTCCTCCTATCCCTCTTAATCTTCAGGTCCAACACCAAAAGCTTGTGTTGGGTAGTGAGGTTTTCACTTGGGATAACCTTGCAGTCCTTAAATAGACCTCTATCACCCCTCCTAAGGAGAAAGTAATCTATCTGGGTCTTAGCTACCGGGCTACGAAAGGTAACCAAGTGGTTCTCCTTCTTCGGAAAGCATGAGTTAGCAATCACCAACTCAAAAGCCTTAGCAAAGTCTAGAAGCGATTTAATACTTTGCATGACATTTAATATTTCCTTTTTTCATAATTTAGCCTTTTTCTGTTCATTTTTATGCTAAATTAAAATGGTCTCTTTTTAAGTGATTTATTAGATTATTAGATGAATATACATACTAAACTCAATTACCATTTAAATTTGGTTGACGTTCCTTATTTATGTTGTTTTCATATTCTTTTAACGGTTCAATATGTGTTTATATTTCCTTTTGAAAGAATAAAATTAATATAAATAATGATGATGATGATGATGATGATGAAGAATAAAATCAATATGAATATTGACGGAGTAGAAGAAATGCTTGAGATGATTCGAAAATGAAGATGCCGTCATACCTTAGGTAATTATTGATACAAATTTTTACTTTTTTTATTTTTTTTTAAAATGCACTTTCTTCCTTCTCCATCCTTCATTGATATAAAAGTTATGCTAAAAAGTTATTAAATTTTAATTGTAAAAGCTAATATGCTACATTCACTCTCTAATTTGGATGAGATTAGATTTCATATAGTAATTGAAATTACATTTGTTAAATTTAAAGAATGAAAGAATTTTGATTAATAAAATAAAAGTATAATAAGAATTTCGTATAAGTTTGAAAGTAAGAAGTTATATATTTATCTACATAATATTAGAAGATGAGTAATAGAGAAAGACAATGATTTTTTTTTAAAAAAAGGAACACATGACAAATGGTTAGCACAATAACAATAGATATGAACAAGAAAATGAAAAACATATAAATACATAATTTCAATGTATAATAATTTAAATTTGAGATGAGAAAGTATTTTGAAATATAAAAAAAATCATACTATATGAATAAGTTCATGTAATTGAAATCGTACTATATAAAAACAAAAATAAAAAAAATTAATCAATAAAAAAACTCTCGAAAACATATTCGAAATAAATAAATAAAATTCAAATTAATATTTTAAATTTTGGATTCAAATTAATATAACCTTATTTCTATTACATGTAAAATTCTATACGAGGAAAACTAATTAAACCATAGAACAAACAATATTTACAAAAAGAGTATTAGGGATAATATGAAAATTGTACAATAAATTCACTTAAAACTAAAGTAACTTAATGATTTAATACAAAAAATTGTTATTAATAATTTTTACAATAAAGATTGTAGAGCATAAATTTTGTTTGTACTAAAAGCACTTCGCATAAATCATATTAATTTTTAAGTAAAATAATCGCACGAACACATATACTAATTTAATTAACATAAGAACTTTTTGCTTTCTTATTTCTCTACTCATACCTCCATAATTTTTTTAAAGAACATCGTCTACAAACACTATTTGTTTGAATTGATGGCTTTTACTAAAGTGACTAACCAACTTGAGCTTTAAGTATCATATTCAACATTTAAAAGCCTTTTAAGCGTTGAAAATGATACTAAAAGACTAGGTTGGTTAGTCATTTTCCAATTAATGGCAGTGTAGCTGGTGCACATAACTCAACTATTTGTCATACGTACTCATCGTATAAATAGGACTTATCACATGTATGTGGTGGCTCTTATTTTTTATTTTTCCTCAAAAGATTGACCCTATCCATTTGATTAAGATTGATCTGGACCACACAATCAAAATAATATAAATTTTAGATTAATAGTATCACATTCCTCATAAATATAAATGATAACAAAAACGTCTGAATGATCCATCTCATTTTTCTAGATTAGAATCCCTGAAACGTCTGAACCACAAAGCCTATGATGGTGGATCATCAAATCAAAAGTGGGAAGCAAAGAGTCTTTTAAGTCAAATATCAATCCTTCTAGAGAGAAAAAATGATAGCGATTGTGTTGAAAAAAATAATCACCCCTAGCTAACTATATAGTATATGTATATACACTACCATCAAATTGTGTTAAAAATTGATTGTTATAATATTTAATCATATAGGACTTTTATAATACACCACACCAACTTCTTCGATTCTTGAAATTTGATGCAAGTGTGAACGTAAACGTATAAAGTAGGAAAATAAGTGCATTATTTTGACCACTTGTGTCACAACACTTGTATATATAGACACCTCTCCCCTCTCCTTTCTACTCAAACAAACTATTTTCTCATTACAACAAACAATTCAGAAACAAAGAAAAAAAAGGGAAAAAATGTCTAGTTTTTCAGATAAAGATAGATGTGTTTGGGTGAATGGCGCTGTTATCTTAGAAAGAGCTCATTGTATTCCTTCTTTATGGCAAATAAAAACTTATGATCGATTGAAACTTCACCTTCCTAAGCAATTCATGCCCAAATTCCAATTACAAGAACACTACCTTTCTAAGAGACAATTTATCGAATATCTTGCATGTGTTCAATTTGTTAACTACGATGAGGTTTGTCGATTGTGGAGGGTGTTTGGTGGTGAAGTGATTCATGCTTGTGATTATAAGGTTCATGTTTTACCAAGAGACATATCCACTTTTGAGCACAGTCAAAGGAAAATCCCTGTTCTTGACATTGGTGCTTTGGAGAAAATCAGTTCCGACAAAGTTAAGGTTTTTCCTGGAATCAACAAGTTTTCATGTGAATTTCAATCAGTTATTCTTGCCACTGGCTACTGCAGCAATATTCCATATTGGCTAAAGGTGAGAAAATTTTGTATTGATTTTAAATAATAAAAAGAAAACATACGTAGAATGCAAGATTCTTTAACAATTGTCTTATTTTGTTATGTTTTACAGGAAAGTGAATTTGTGTGCAAGAATGATTACCCAAAAGCACAATATCCTAACAAGTGGAAGGGAAAATGTAGAGTTGGATTCGAAAAGAGAAGGCTGGCAGCTGGTGCTTCTGCATTCGTTAGGAAAGGACAAAACTCTGCTCATAGAGTTTCCTTTAAATTTTAAAACACTATTGTGGAGGTTGTAGTCGATATGATATCGATAAACATATTTACCTTACCTTTATTGTTCACTTTTGAAAAAGAAAGTTATAAATTCTAGTGGAAGTCTTTTTTGTTTGTTGAAAATTTATCAACTCATTTGACATACAAATTCTGCTTTACACACCCTTTCTACACTTATCTGTTATACTAAATGCTTTTCCTTGAATTAAGGCAGAAACAAGTCCTTGCTTTTTCTCTTTTTCTGCTTATATATAATTATAAATAGGATATCTTTCGGTGCTTCTACCTTTTTGAGTAAGAAAAAAAGGATTTAAAATATTGGGTTCAAGGATTTAGTTGACAAATGGTTAAGTATGAACATTTAGACTTTAGAATACAAATTCATACAAGTATAAGGGTCCATTAGATCATTTCACTTAAAAAGTTATACCGCCAGAAATGAGAAGTCAGGGGATGAAGTAGGTCACCCTCCACCCCCGCCATCATATGTGATATATAAAAACTGAAGGCTAGATTTTGTATTGATACAACTATGCATCATCAAGTGCAATCTTCAAGTCAACGGGTTAATCGATAGCCCAATAATAAATTAATTAATTATATTTATATCACTTGGTAAATAAAGTCTTTTACTTAGGATTTCATATTTTTAGTACTCGTTGTCTAGAACTTTTGGTTATTCTAGAATATGCTGGTGTTTGTTTTTGAGTAAGATGCAATCTGTCAGCTCGTGAGCATGGTTTAATTGGTTTTTCACCTTGTTTCTAAGTGATTTTCAATTCTTTATTTTGTTTTAAATCTTAACAGTTAAACCGATAATCGAACCGATAATAATCAATAATCGATAAACTAATAAGTCAATTTCTCAATGGTTATATAACAATTTAGCTTGTTTACAAATCGATAAAAACTATATTCGAACCGATAAACTTCAAAACTGAACGGAATGATACACGGGTCTATTCAAATGTCATTGAAGAGTACGGAAGGTTGCACTGAAAAATTATAAGCAAAATGGGGTTATTTGTCCCTTTTTGTCTAGTCTCACTCTAATTTATAGTAGTTTATTTATCTACCACTATTAATTTACTTTCTAAATAGTGTATGGTTGGATAAGAAATTGAAAATTTCACATTTTCAGTCACCTACATCGAGTTTATAACAAAAATAACTCACATTTTCAGTCACCTTGATTTGCTTTTGCGTTTGAAACTCAAATTGTGATTAGACTATTCATTTCATTATATTTGAATAGTGATGAAAATTATATTAGAAAGAGATAGGAATAAATTAGGATCACCATTATTGAACAAGTTTGAAGAAGTGAGTTTGAACTTCAAATATGTCGCCTTTGTGAGAAATTTGAAGCAAGTGTTGTGTAGGCCAGCTTATTGAAAATAATCATCTATGACGCTTTTCTACGAAATTTGAATTGAATACACTTGTGGAGACTTCGATAGGTTTTGATCAAAAAATTGCAACTAGAAATCACAGATTTTTTTTCCTGTGTAATTAGTGGTATATTATACACTTTTATATAAGGTGGATAAATTTTTGTACAAGAGAGATGTTGTAAACCAAGATAACTTTGCAAGGGTATATGCGTTAGACGTGGTAAATAAGACTGATTCAATTGATATTGTTGGGCCAAGTAAAATGTTGGAGAGTTTTATTTGAGATCCAAGCCCAATTAACTATTGGTAAATAGGTCTAGGAATTAGAAAGAATGTTATGTAAATTATGTCGAAACTTTGACTGCAGTTATCTCTCATCCCCTTTCTATGTTCTTGTATCTCATCCCCTTCTAGTTACCTTCTATGTTAATCTCTCCTTAGTTAATATGTATTATTACTTTGCAGTGCATATTCTAGTAGTAACTTGTATTCAACAATAAATATATATAATAATGCTTGTGTTGGAATCGAGTTTGTTTCAGATGCATTGTATTTGTACATACGTATTTATACATATTGTATTATATAATAATATATAGGGATGTATAAATACTACTCCGTATTTCAAAGTAAGAATAGTTGTGCAAAATATTGTGTTGGATAATATATTTTGAAAAGGATGAACGCTAACAACATGCTTTTAAGTTATACAAGAAATGATACTACTAAAAAAAAGGGTTAGATCTTATTGGTCCTGTCAATAAAAAAATACATACTTAATCATTAGGTGGATAGGACAAGTTTGTAGTTGAATTTCCAATAATATAATTTAATGGAAAAATAGACATATATCTGAAAATGAAGAAAGTAGGCATTACATTTTGCAGAATTTGTGCTTTTGGGACCTCATGAAGATGCTTTTCTTAAATACCTTCAAAGAATTAACCACACACCCTCCATGCTCTCACCTCACCTATTAAGAGTTTTGGGACCTTAATATTTATTCATTTATTTGGACCACCAACAAAAGAGAAAAAGAAATAAGGAATATAATCAAGAGTGCTTAAAGTTAAAGCATATTTCTTGTCCCAATGCTTATTAGGTTTTATTTAAACAAATGATGTATTTGAGTCACCAAATGAAATGTTTAATGACAAGATATTTAATTAATACTCTCTATCCATCTTTACTTGTTCACTATACTATTTTGGAATGTCTAACAATACTTGTTCAGTTTATAAAACTAATGAATAGTTTATCATGTTGTGTCTATTTTATCCTTGCTAATAAATACTATCCATTTTTCAATGTTTAGATGACTTGTATTTAATATGGATAACTCCATGATTTTCAATTGAATATTGTTGCTATCTCACTATTAATTATTCA
>NW_026030666.1:0-1448 GCF_019186545.1 Solanum stenotomum
GCTGACATGTGGTACTTTTTATTTCTCCTATTATATATAAATATATAAATAGAAGATTATTAAAGATAAATTTTTCATAAATAATGAAGGTCTGATTATTATTATTAAATCACACGTCAGGACTCCTATTAACAATTAAGCATCATAAATATTTGATACTCTATAAAATACGCATGCCAATTAAATTTAAACCTTGCAAAAATATTTTTTAAATAATTAAAATGTAATTATAGAAGATTAAAAAAAATAAAATTTATGCATATCAGAAGGATATAAGGATATATTATATGACTTAAACATCACTAATGACCACACTTTTATTTTTTCAATCAACTATAAAATCCAAAATAATAGATGATGACTTAAAAATAATGTTATACATAAGCGAAAAAAATACATAAATCATCTAAAGAACTGAACAAAATTTGAATAAAATTTGAAGGAAAACACCTGAAAATAAGACTTGACAGCGGAATGGATGTTTGTACATCAGTGTATAGTAATTTCGGTAGGCTTTTGGAGAAGAAGTGGGTGGGGTTGGTTTAGAAAAAGTGGGATAGTTTATTTATAGGATAATTGTAATGCAGTAAGAAGTCATTCGTTATAAGAAGTTAATAAACCGTTGATAAGAAGTTGTCATCAATTTGAAATTCAAAAATCATCAATCAGATAAGGATTAGGATCAATTCAACTTAAAAATTTAAAAATAAAAAGAATGTGGTTTTGTATATTTTTAATATTTTCGAATTTTTTTAGGGAATTTTATATTGAAAATTGATACTGGAAAAATAATTTTATGTGTGACTGTCATTTGAAACATTTCTGAAAAAATATTAATATTATTATTAGTTAAGTTTGTAATTTTTATTATTATTTTTAGATTTTATAATTATTTTAAATTTGAAATTATTTCTTTAAATTATCCACTAATTGAATTGTTCCTTAAAATTATCCACTGATTAACATGGAACAGTTTTTTTGTTTTTTTAAAAATTTTAAAATTAATAATCACACTCATATTTTGCAATGTTTATTTTTTGTTTTTCAGTTTTAGATAGTTAAAATTTTTAGTTAATATCTTATATAAATTTTGAAAATTATAAAACGATTATATCACGTTGATTTTAAGTAATTCTTTAATAAATAAATTTAATATTTTTAATTTAGAATTTAAGATAATTACAAATAGTTGGTTTTATTATTTAATCATATTACATGTAAATAATAATTTTAATTATTTAAAAATCCTATTTTTTGTGGTGCTGACATGTGTAGTTCTAACTCTAATTATTTACATGTGTCTATATTTATTTATTTAATTATTATTTTTGATTATTAAGTATTTAAAATTATTTAAAATACTGAAAATTTGTGGTGTTGACATGTGTCATTTTTTCTTCTCCTTTTATATATAGATAGATATTACTAATTTTAATTAATTAAATTTT
>NW_026030667.1:0-442 GCF_019186545.1 Solanum stenotomum
ACAGAATCCGTTGCAGTTACAAACCTTTAGCTTCTCTAGATGGAAGGCGGGATTGATGATTTTTCTATGTTTAGCCCATTTGTCTCCCTCCTCTCTTACTAGTCCTTGTGCAAGTAACTTGGTTAACGGATTTGTTTTCGTCTTTTGATAAATGTATGTTTTGGTGAATACTTCCTTTATAAGGTCAGGATCCATGATGAACACCAGTGGTTTTGGACCCAACCATATAAATGATTTCTTCCCTGAAAACAGATGATTCCCCTGTTAACTTCCAAATCGAAACAGGGCCTTTTTCCCAAACTTTTACACGAAAATAAGTGATTTTTCAGGAGTAGCAAAAGCTGAAAAAAGTGACTTTTACATGAAAACTACTTTCGAAACCTTGGTCAAACACAAATTACTGCTCTGATATTGGCGAAAATGCGTTTCTACTCTCCAAAAG
>NW_026030668.1:0-213 GCF_019186545.1 Solanum stenotomum
GCGTAGATATCGAAAAAATACGCGGATTAAAATAAAAAATCGCCTGAAACGGGCACCCAAGGCCCGAGTTATGGCCGTTTGAAGTTTCCTAAATTCAAAGCCACCTTCCACCTTTAAGATGCTGAATTTCAAACGGCCGTAACTTTCGGCTCGAACGTCCGTTCGACGCAATCTTTTTTTTGAAGCATCGTATTTTTTCGAGATCTATGTGAG
>NW_026030669.1:0-213 GCF_019186545.1 Solanum stenotomum
AACATTTACGAACAACGAGCAACTTCACGTTTTATATCTAATCATTGGTCCTCTCATGGAACCCAATCCAAACAGTTAGCATGCCGGAACGTGGCAACTGATCCCATTTTTATGCCAAAACGTGGCAACCGATACAAGTTAGTTATGCCGGAACATGGCAACCGATCCCATATTTATGCCAGAATGTGGCAACCGATCCCATTTTTATGCCAA
>NW_026030670.1:0-1608 GCF_019186545.1 Solanum stenotomum
TTGATTTGCTTTTTCATCCAACGGCGTAGAAGTTCAATCCTCGTGATTATCTCTCATTGGCTGGGTTATGACTCCTGTGGGCTATAAATATCAAAGTCGGATTGCCTTAGGAACTCACATACACACAACAATTCACTTTTCTTCCGTTTCCACAGATCAAAAAGCAAAACTTCTTCTCTTTTTTTTTTGCAGTAGATTAAAAATAACAAATGATTGGTAAAGGAAAAACCATTGGTTCCATTGCCGCAAAATGGTCTCGTTCCCGCAGCAGCAAAGCCGGTCTCCAATCCCAATCAGTCGTATCGCCTGATTCCTCAAAGCCAGAAAGTATGCCAAATGTGTCGTGTTGGATCTCTGGTCTTCCTTGATGTTGTGCTTGAATCCTTGAGCAACACGTAAATTTCGCTACTATTTTATTTTTTGGATATCTCAATTTTCTGAATTTTACATATCTGGATTGTTTTGTGGGTGCTTGAATTGGCTGGAAACGCGGCAGGGGATAACAAGAATTCAGCCAACTGAATGTGCCTTGGAATGATCACTCGTCTTCTTGTTACTCCTCGCCGCGTTTCCAGCCAATTCAAGCACCTACAAACAATCACAAATATGTAAAATTCAAATACTTGAGATATCAAAAATGAAATAGTAACGAAATTCACCTCAGCTCAAGGTACTCAAGCACAGCAACAAGGAAGACCGGAGCTTTGGCACCGGCACGTTTGACGTACTTTTCGGCTTTGAGGAGCCGGGCGATATAACCAACTGGGAATTCTAGACCGGCTTTGCTGTTGCGGGATGAGACCTTTTTTTTTTTGTAGAAGCGGAACCAAGGTTTTTCCTTTGCCTGTCATTTGTTATTTTTCCTCTACTCCAAAAAAAATAATTGTTTTTTGATCGATAGAAACGAGAGAGAAGTGAGTTGTTGTGTGGAAGTGAGTTCCTATGCAATCCCACTTTGATAAGTTATAGCTCGAGTTATAACCCAACCAATGAAAAGAAAATCACGAGGATTGAACTTATACTTCATAGGATGAAAGAACGAATCAACGGTGGATAATGATGCTAACACATTTAACATTTAACCCTGTAAGAATTATGATGAGTTTGTTGTCAAAAAAAGAATTATAATTAATTTATTGCCCAAAAAAAGGATAGTGATGAGTTTGTAGCCAAAAAGAAAGGGATTATGATGATAATCTTCTTCTTTTTTGACAACAAACTCATTATAATCCTTTTTAAAAATAAAAAAAATTAATCATATACAATCTTTCTTTTTGCAACAAAGTCATCATAATCCTTGAAAGCAGTTAAATGTATCAGCATCATTATCCACCATTGATTGCTATATCATCCAACGACGTATGAGTCTAATCCTCGTGATTGTCTTCTCATTGGCTGGGTTACAACTTTTGTTGGGCTATAAAATATCAAATTCGGATTGCCTTAGAAACTCACAAACACACAACAATTCATGTCTCTCTCGTTTCCATCGATCAAAAAGCAAAACTTCTCATTATAATTCCCACACACAGTTGGATATCCGCAGTCTGCAATGGAGTCTGTCAATAGTTCATCCCCTATCCAAGATGATCCTTCCCAGTGATACAA
>NW_026030671.1:0-429 GCF_019186545.1 Solanum stenotomum
TGCCGATGCATCTGCCGGGCTTATGGGGCTCCGTGCAGGTGGTTTCTTTTATTGTGCACGAGCGTACCCGTCGGGTTTATGGGAGCCCGACGGAGTTAGTTAGATTGCTTGTCTTTGTTGACTGTACGCTCGTGTACATACCCCCCATTTACTACTCTTTGCACTTGATGTGACCCTTTATTCGCATTTCAGTTTACTTTTGCTTATCTTGCTCAGTCGGCCGATGATGACTACTGGGTACCTGTTGTTTGGTACTCATGCTACGCTCTGCATCTATTTTGTGATGCAGGTCCGAGCACTAGTAGCCAGCGTTGATCGAGCTTGGAGTAGACTTATCCGGAGACGGGAGTGAGCACACGGCGTTTTGTACTATTTCAGTCTCCATCTGTATATATAGACTGGTCTTTTTCCTTTCAAGACAGTCCAGTC
>NW_026030672.1:0-392 GCF_019186545.1 Solanum stenotomum
CTCAAGTTATAATTTCAAGTTCATATTCCCAATTAAGTTCAACTTATAGTAAATTCAAGTTATAATTAATTATAAGTTCTAATTAAGTTGTAATTCAAATCCCTAAAATTCTAAATTCAAACTAGCTAGCTAGTGTCCCAACTTCAAACTATTAAATTAGTCCTAAAATATCAAATATAATTCAAACTATTAGTCCTAAATTCCAAATTCAAATTAGTCTTAAAATCACAAATTGAAAGTACTCCTAGAATTCAAAAATCAAACTATAGTGCTAAAATCCCAAATTCAAACTATTAGTATTCCTAAAATCTCAATAATAATTCAAACTAGTCCTAAATTCAAAATTCAAACTAATCTTAAAATAACAAATTCAAACTAGCCCTAAAATCCCA
>NW_026030673.1:0-480 GCF_019186545.1 Solanum stenotomum
TCGCGCGTAAGAATCGGTAAAACGCGTTACTGGTAAAATCGACACGCGCAAACCGCCTTTAGGCAGTTTGATTGCGTAGATCTCAAAAAAATACGCGGATTCAAAAAAAAAATCGCTTGAAACGGACACAAGAGGCCCGAGTTATGGCCGTTTGAAGTTTCCGAAATTCAAAGCCACCTTCCACCTTTAAGATGCTGAATTTCAAACGACTGTAACTTTCGGCTAGAACGTCCGTTTGACGCAATCTTTTTTTTGAAACCTCGTATTTCTTCGAGATCTATATGAGGAACGCATCGTCCTTGTCTGAATTTCCTTTTATTTTTTTCATCATATTTCCGCTTGCGCGTAAGAATCAGTAAAACGCGTTTCTGGGAAAATCGGCACGCGCAAACCGCCTTTAGGCAGTTTGGTTGCGTAGATCTCGAAAAAATACGCGGATTCAAAAAAAAATCCCTTGAAACGGACACCCGAGGCCCGAGT
>NW_026030674.1:0-552 GCF_019186545.1 Solanum stenotomum
ACTCGTGGGTTAACGTGTCCTCAGACAAAACAACTTTTATGTGTTTATCTTCTTTCTATGTGATATCTTGCATTATTCATCCATAACTAATACTGACAGATTTGCCTTTGAGTTGTTTTTCTCTACAGGTAGTTAGAACTGATCTGTGTTGATACACTGGCCGATCATCCCTATTTTACCAGATCAAAAGGGCCTACAGATTCCTTTCCCAGCCAAAATTCACAAAAGGGAAAAACAGCAATGAGTGATAACAACGAAGAACCTAGTCTTACTGATGTTGTGGTGGCTCAGCCCGCCCTTGCTGATCAGAACGAACTAATCCTACAATTGATGCAACAAATTGCAGAGATGAGGGTCGAGATGCAGAGGAGACAAGATTTGCCACCTCCGATTTTTGCTGTCAACACTCCACCAGACGGAAGACCTCCAGTTCAAATTCCTCCTCCCAGTGTGGAACAAGCTCAGAACCCGCCTTCAAGTCCTGCTCGCAACCCCTCTATCATTGACCTTACCACCCAAAATATCCACTACGCCTCAGCCTCTTACCAAACA
>NW_026030675.1:0-208 GCF_019186545.1 Solanum stenotomum
TCTAATAAGAAGATAAGGTATGAGTATCGCATAAGCCACACGTCTTATAAAAAAGTCAGGCCTGAATACCGTGAAAGACAAACAAATGTCTAATAAAAAGATGAGCAACTTTCACATATAGCAAACATAAAAATCATATTTGTATGTTATAGATATAGTTTGCATAATTGCGCACCATATCAAATTTTATGTTTGTTATGGAGCTTTT
>NW_026030676.1:0-303 GCF_019186545.1 Solanum stenotomum
TCTTATTTTTTTCATCATATTTCGACGCGGTAGGAATCAGTAAAAGGCGTTTTTGGGAAAATCGGAACGCGCAAACCGCCTTTAGGCAGTTTGGTTGCGTAGATCTCAAAAAATTACGCGGATTCAAAAAAAAAATCGCCTGAAACGGACACCCGAGGCCCGAGTTATGGCCGTTTGAAGTTTCATAAATTCAAAGTCACCTTCCACCTTTAAGATGCTGAATTTCAAATGGCCGTAACTTTCGGCTCGAACGTCCGTTTGACGCAATTTTTTTTTTTGAAACATCGTATTTTTTCGAGATCT
>NW_026030677.1:0-854 GCF_019186545.1 Solanum stenotomum
ACACGTTGTAGAACCTATCGAATAACTAGAGTGCACATCCCACATGATGGGAATAGGCATTAACCGACATAGACCATGCGAGCTAGACATGGAATCCGGTGTCATAAAACCCTACACCGTGGAAGGTGTTCTACTTGCCAAGGGTAGAACTAGGACACATCCCATGTAGGCACATGGTTTAGGGGATATCCAAAGATGTTCATTGTACTCTTGCCTCATACTCGGGAGAGCTACCATCTAAGCCATATCCACTCGGTGCTTAGCCTTAGTTCCCATAAAGTAATTTCATTCACATGTATGTGCTAGAGAGGGCACCATCATTAGGTCTACCGACCCATAGCACATCTACCAAGAAGGGCACCACAAGGATCTACCGATCAAGGTTCATTAAGGATAGCTCATTAAATCCCCTTGGAAGGGTGCCTTAGGCCTACCGATTTTTCATTAAGGGTGCCTTAAGCCTACCGGTCCAAGGTTCATCATTTCACACATGAGAAGGGCTACCACCATTAGGTCTACCGATTTCATGGTTTTACATTTACTTAGGAAAGCTAAACTTATAAAAGGGCACCATTTCTTAGTTTTGCCGATTCAAGTCTTGGCCTAGAATTCCTCTTTTAGCATTTATAGAAAGGGCACCATTTCTTAGTTCTAGCCCACTTTACACATTCATGCATTCAAGACTTTAAGTAACAAGGAGAGACACTTTAGTCTATCAACCAAGTCACATCATTATCATCTAAGGATACTTCATAATCCAACATCATTTCATATATACATCATGAGAAGTCATACTTTAACTCACAATGCTATCCACTTTACATAGGACCATCACAAGATCACATAAACTCATT
>NW_026030678.1:0-315 GCF_019186545.1 Solanum stenotomum
ATCTGGTAAATTGTGATACGTTTGGTTTTATATTTTGAATAGTACAAATAGAGATGTACGTATTTGACGATTGTAATCATCTCAAGTGGTCTTAAGTAGCCTAATATAACTTGAGCATTCTCTAAGAAAATAAATATTCTACTTCTATATTTCCTACAAATTGGTATCAGAGTAGTTTTTCGTTCTTAATCTAGAGTTAGTGAAGAAAAAATTATGGAATCTAAATTAAATGAAGGTGTTAATTCTTCAGTTGTTCTTACTCCATTTTTTGATGGAAATGATTTTGAATACTGAAAGATAAGAATGAGAATGCAT
>NW_026030679.1:0-555 GCF_019186545.1 Solanum stenotomum
GCCGATTCTCCATAGACTATTATGTATGTTTTTTTGTGATTTGAGATGCGAGAATAGAGGAGTCAACAATGGGTGATGAAACTTCTTTGTGACTGGGAGGTGCAGCAAGATGAAGTAAACGAGAGAATAATTCATTAATTGAGGGAACTGTAGGACTGGCTAGAATCTGGTCACGCACAGAGTTATGGTCAGTAGGAAGTCCAGCAAGTGCAAGAACTAGAAACAATGTATGTCTCTTGTTGCTTTTCCATGTTTGTAGTGACAGACATCAACGTTTCAAATTCCTCCATGACTGCCTGCATTTGTCCCAAGTAAGTAGACATATCGGATTCTTGTTTCTTTAAGTTGATCATCCGAGATATCACATCATAGAATCAAGATATGTCATTAGTGTATAAAGCACATGCCTTTTCCCAAACTAAATAGCATGTCTGGAATGGGCGAAACAAGGGCATCAACTTAGAATCAATAGAGCGCCAAAGGAGACTACATAATTGGGCATCCACTTTCTCCCATTGTGCTCTGGATTTTGCACCTTCGACACTAGACTTTGTC
>NW_026030680.1:0-206 GCF_019186545.1 Solanum stenotomum
CTGATCAGAACGAACTAATCATGCAGTTGATGCAACAGATCACTGAGATGAGGGTCGAAATGCAGAAAAGGCAAGATTTGCCGAATTCGGGTTTTTCTTTCAATGCTCCAGCAGACGGAAGGCCTCCACTTCACTTTCCTCCTTCGAACGCGGAACAGGCTCAAACCCACCATCCGGTCCCTCTCAGAATCCCTCAATCATCGACT
>NW_026030681.1:0-514 GCF_019186545.1 Solanum stenotomum
TCCGTCTGGCCCCGCTGCACTATCTTTGTTAGATCCATCACTGCCATCCTGACCTCCTCTATTGTTGGCATACATTGCAACTCCTCATTCCTCTCCTCAGTAATCATGTTAGGTAATTCATTCAACATCTCATAATCTGTATGGTCTGCCTGCTTAGTGAATTGTCTCTTGTAAAAATTTACTGCCGCATCTGCAATTTCCTCTTGTTGTTCCAGCCAATCCCCTTCATCATTCTGGATTCTAGTGACACTTAATCTCTTTCTTCTCCTTTTCACAGTTGTATGGAAGAATTTTGTATTCCTTTCTCCATCCTTAAACCACGTCATCCCAGCTTTTTGCTTCCAGAAATCCTCCTCCCTGTGTAAGTGCCTCTTCAATTCAGCTTGGTATTTGTGTAAATTTTCCCTATTAATTTCAGAGGGATCTGCTTCAAATTGCATCTCCTTTACTTTAATGACTTCCTCAAGAGTAGTAATCTCTTGAAATATGTTGCCTAATGTCTCCCTGCTCCACT
>NW_026030682.1:0-497 GCF_019186545.1 Solanum stenotomum
GTATTATTACTATTATTATTACTATTATTACTACTATTATTAGTATTACTATTATTACTATTATTACCACTATTATTAATACCAAAACGTAAACGGATCGCACAATAGTTAGACTATTAGGAACTTTTATAGTCATAGCTAGTCCTGGCGACAGTATATTAATATATTAAGATCCCTACTATCCGGGTCCGCCCGGGTCCGCCCTTCCTTATGGGTAATCCAACGGGTAATCCAACGGATTCCTTCGGCTATCTTTCATATACTGGCCTGGATTATCTATGTCTGACCTTAATCTAACCTGTTTAATCTGTCAACATAATAGACACACGCCACCTTATAATAACTTAGTATGTTATAGCTCAACACTAACAGTTTAGCCCATCATGGGGCTAATGAACATAAAGAAATATATTAAATAGGAGGAGGATAAGAAACAGTACCTTATGATGAAATCTTCCAAACCAAATTGCAAACTTTTATTGAAAATATTACAACAA
>NW_026030683.1:0-569 GCF_019186545.1 Solanum stenotomum
GTGCTAGGCAACTGAGGAAGTTCAACATGTAAAAAAGTTGATACAGGACTATTTTGCTTCTTTCATCAAAGTTGGAGATAAGGTTGGTGCTTCTAAATTGCTCAAGTTCAAGTACAATTGTTTTGAATAATGTGTTTGTGTCCATCTAGTATTAATACTTGGCTTTAATGCTAGTAATTATAATTGATTGTTTGTTAGTATATTATTGTTTTTGTTTGTTGGTTGTGTTATTCAATTGTTAATTTGTTTTGATTATTGTTAGTTAGGTATAGATAATTGAAGATTTTTATTTTAAGGTTTTTTTAAAAAGAAATTAGGCATTTTTAAATTGGGCATTGTTAGTTAGTGAAGAATTAGCATTTTTATATTTTAGAACTAGTTTAAACTTGAGAATATGTAATTTGAGGTTAAATTGAGAATTTTTTGGATTTGATTTTAGGACTAGTTAGTAAAGTGTTAATTTGAAGTTAGAAATTAGTAATTGAAGTGTTATGAGTAGAAGATGAATGTTTGATGTCATGAACTTAATTAGAATTTGAAGTTGAACTTAGAATTTGAACGTGAACTTA
>NW_026030684.1:0-531 GCF_019186545.1 Solanum stenotomum
AGCCCATTTTCAAAAATTTCACAAAAACATTTTGAACACTTTTTTTTAGCAACAAAACCCAAGACTAGAATCTTAGAACGAATCTAAACTCGGCTCTGATACCAAATGATGTAATTCTCACAAGGGGAATCACAATACAATGTGAAAATAAAAAATACAAGAAAGTAAAGATAGATAGATATATAGATAGACACACAAGAGGAAATAAAAAACAACCAAAGGGTATATTAAACCCTAAGACCTCGATTCGTTAATCAAACTATAGCACCTAACTCTTACGTCGACCTTAAGGGAATCGATATTCCAAGCAACCGATGTCACACCCCTATTTTTTCCAAACGAAGTGTTTGAACATAGAGTTTCTCCAATTAAAGTGACATTTTGAAAAGGGATTATTTTTATTTCAGAGTCGCCACTTGGAATCGAGTTTTGGTGTTCCAAGTCACCTAATTTTTACCCCTAATCAAAAGGAAGTTGACTCTAATTTTTAATGGTCTGCGAAGTAGAAATCTGGATAAGAAATTCTATTGA
>NW_026030685.1:0-246 GCF_019186545.1 Solanum stenotomum
CCACTAGACTGATAGCCTAAGGAGTGGGACAACATGAGGTTCAGCCCGAGAGGGTGAGACCTAGTCCCATATCCTAACACTCAGCTCGAGAGAGTGAGTGGGGTAAGGCATTTGCTGGCCTTCATGCGGCAAATGGGTGTCCGAGAGGAACCCATTTGAAATGGGGTAAGTTTCCCGAGAGGGAACTTATTTCCATCTAAAGCTTAGCCTAGTCACTATATCTTGCAAATTTCCTATCAAAAACAT
>NW_026030686.1:0-620 GCF_019186545.1 Solanum stenotomum
AAACCCTAAATCCTTAAACGTTAAACCCCAAACCCTAAAACCTAAACCCTACACCTTAAACCCATAACCATAATCCCTAAACCCTAATCCTAAAAGTTAAATCTTAAACTCTTAACTCGAAACCTTAAACCTTCAACCCTAACCTAAACTATAAATCCTAAACCTTAAATCCTAAACCCTAAACCCTAAATCCTAAATCCTAAACCTTAAACCCTAAACCATAAACCTTAAATCCTAAAAATGAAACCCAAAACACTAGACCCTATANCCCTAAACCCTAAACTCTAAACCCAAAACCCAAAACCATAAAACCTAAACCTTAATCCTAAACCCTAAATCCAAAATCCTTAACCCTAAACTCTTAACCCTTAACCTTAACCCTAAACACTAAACGCTAAATACCAAACTCTAAACCCTAAGCCCTAAACCCTAAACCCTAACCCCCTAAACCTAAACCCTAAACCCTAAACCCTAAACCAACACCCTAAACCCTAAACCCTAAATCCCAAACTCTAAACACTAAGCCGTAAATCCCGAACCCTAACCACTAAACCCTAAACCCTAAACCCTAAACTATAAACCATAAACCTAAAATCCTGAACCCTAAACACTAAACCATA
>NW_026030687.1:0-498 GCF_019186545.1 Solanum stenotomum
GCCGTTTGAAGTTTCCCAAATTCAAAGTTACCTTCCACCTTTAAGGTGCTGAATTTCAAACGGCCGTAACTTTCGGCTCGAACGTCCGTTTGACGCAATCTTTTTTTTGAAACCTCGTATTTTTTCGAGACGTATATGAGGAACCCATCGCCTTTGTCTGAATTTCCTTTTATTTTTTTTCATCATATTTCCCCGCGCATAAGAATCAGTAAAAGGCGTTTTTGAGAAAATTGGCACGCGCAAAGCGCCTTTAGGCAGTTTGGTTGCGTAGATCTCAAAAAAATACGCTGATTCAAGAAAAAAATCGCCTGAAACAGACACCCGAGGCCCGAGTTATGTCCGTTTGAAGTTTCATAAATTCAAAGCCACCATCAACCTTTAAGATGCTGAATTTCAAATGGTCGTAACTTTTGGCTCGAACGTCCGTTTGATGCAATCTTTGTTTTGAATCCTCGTGTTTTTTAGAGATTTATTTGAAAAACCCATCGCCTTTATTTG
>NW_026030688.1:0-732 GCF_019186545.1 Solanum stenotomum
TTAGAGAGAAGAAAAAGTTTGTGATTTTTACGCCCGAGAAGGCTGTTGCCTTGGCGCCACGAGAAACTCTTGCTCGACCAAAGTTTGTGATTGAAACAGCTGTTACCAGGGTATGACCAGATCCGGCAGGTGCTACACACCGGAAGAGTTGGCTCAAGGAGGGCAGAAGAAGGACCAGGCAAAAAGGCCGATCAGTGAAGCCGAAGCTGAGGAGTTCTGGAGAAAAATGCAACCGAAAGATTATTCGATTGTAAAGCATTTAGAGAAGACGCCGACTCAGATTTCTGTGTGGGCTTTATTGATGAGTTCGCAGTTGCATAGACAGGCTTTGATGAGAGCTTTGGATGACACCTATGTGCCTGTGGGTACTAACAGCGACAATCTAGCGGCTATGATAAACCAAGTTGTTCGAGGGCACCGAATTAGTTTCTGTGACGAAGAGCTGCCCTTCGAAGGCAGGATGCACAACAAGGCTCTACACGTCACTTGTAAGTGTCGAGATAAGATAATAAATCGTATCTTGGTCGATGACGGGTTCGGTCTTAATATTTGCCCACTTTCGACTCTGAGGCAGCTGAAATTTGACTTGGGAAAGCTTCACCAGAACCAAGTCAATGTGAGGGCTTTTGATGGAGTGCAAAGAGATACATTGGGCGCGGTGAACTTAGATATTCAGGTGGGTCCTGCAGAATTTAACGTGGAATTCCAGGTGTTGGATATCAACACTAGCTA
>NW_026030689.1:0-643 GCF_019186545.1 Solanum stenotomum
GCAAGCTGGACCACGGACTCGAACCGGTTACTATAGCTAATGAGTCAACCTATATGGACTGGACCACGGACTCGAACCGGGTGCTGTAGCCAAAGGTCGGGCACGGGTGGGCTAGACCATAGACTCTAACCGGGTACTGTAGCCAAAACCAGATCACAGGTAAGAGACATGCTGTCATAATCCAACACTTTCCCGAAATAAGGTCTAAGGGAGGGATTATAGAAATTTAGCATGTTCGACACCCGAACCCCTCCATACTCAAGCAAATCAATAAACAAATGCCTAAACATGCTCAATCTCATGAGGGAAAGCCATAGCCTACTTAAAAGTCGACCACGCGAGCTCCAACTCACGGTAACGAAGCTTTTCCCCTCCTAACAGTCTCCAAATGCTTCCCCACTAACAAAAGGTTAATCACCTCATCATTACGAATACGTTGACACTAAAATTATATTTTTCGGAGACGGACCCAAAATCGGGTGTAAAACGGGATTGTGGGACCCACAATTGGAATCCCGAAAATGAATACGTGAAAACGTCCCAAATACCTTACTAAACTAATACCCCAAAATTTAGCACAAACAGATGCCTAAAACATAGCAAATAAGACAAAATAATTAAAATTAGCAGCCCCTTGATCACC
>NW_026030690.1:0-242 GCF_019186545.1 Solanum stenotomum
TGTTTAAAAAAGGAGTTGGAGCTTAGCATCGAGCGAACATGAAAAATGAAAGTGGGGGCTTCACGTTTAGCAAGTCCGACTTCCCACAAGAGAACCTTCACGTTTAGCAAGTTTAGGTTCCCAACATAGATGTTGTCTCATGAGATGGAAACCTCCACGCCTAGCAAGTCAAGGTTTCTAGTAGCAATCTCCTAGTTCCATAACTACGTGCCCCCGTAGTTCTTAGCTTAGTGGATCCACTA
>NW_026030691.1:0-669 GCF_019186545.1 Solanum stenotomum
ACCACGAGATAAGGAGCATGTACATAAGGTGGAGAAATTTCGAATGTAAAATGTTGTAAAAACATGGCAAGCGCGACTTTAGCTTCTAACATAGCAAAGTTTTGTCCAATGCAAACTCGAGGACCAAATCCAAATGGAAAATAACCAAATTTTCTGTTTGTTGAACTTGCAACACCTTCACTAAATCTTTCCGGGTTGAATTCATTTGCGTTATTTCCCCATATTTCTTGGTCACGATGAACGAAAAGTGTAGGTATATTGACTTGAACTCCACAAGGTAAAGTTATATTTCCCAACTTTGTTGTTTCTCCAAGGACTCTTGCAAACATAACTCCTGGTGGATATAGCCTAAGAGTCTCAAGAAGAATCATATTGACCTGTGGAAAAAAGAGATCATGTCAAATAAGTGGATTGAGTTACATATATTGGACGGGTTAAAGTAAATTGAATGTACTATAACCCGTCCAATATTTGAGTGGTTAAAGTGAATTTGTCTATGAATCATAACACAATCAACCTAACTCGGAAGAAATAGTGCTAATTGATCACTTCCCGATGATCCTATTTGAAAAATAACGATTTTTGAAATTTGAAACTCTACGACAATAAGATTTTTTCAGTTACATGTCTAAAAAGTGTCGATTTGTGAATTTTATTCCTCCTCCCCCC
>NW_026030692.1:0-551 GCF_019186545.1 Solanum stenotomum
AGGCAGCAGCACAATACAAGACTTTCGATGTAATGACTTGAAAAGTTGACTTTGGTCAACCTTCTTGGAAGTCGTGCTCAAATGAAAATTCTGACAGCTAGGTTAGCTTCGGAATATTGATTTTGGCCTAGAACGACCTTTTGTTCACTTCCCGAGACTTTAGATAGCAGTTGTGGAATCTGGCTCAAAACGATACTGGGTGTGGGACCCACTTTTCGTCGAAGCGAGCTCCAAATGGAAATTCCGCCTTCACCATTGAGTCCGAAATATCGTTTCCAATCAGATTCCATATAAGGTTTGTATTTTTCCGACTCCGAACGAGTTCGAAACATCAAAATTTAAGTTTGANGTAAAATTTTGACGCGGCGGTGACGTGGCAGAGCCACGTGACGACACGTGGCATAGGTGGAAATTTCCAGATTTTAAGAACGAATTCGTCCAATTTTTTTTTGTTTTTGTTCAACTTCAACTAGAGATTAATCCTTCATTTTTAGTCCAAATTAAGTGATTCAAAAGGCAAACTCCAAGAGAATTTCGAGGGGAATCTAGCG
>NW_026030693.1:0-550 GCF_019186545.1 Solanum stenotomum
AATCAAGTCCTTTGTACTCCATTGAGTTACATTTCAGCCCCTGAATCATTAATGTGCATATATGTTTAAATTGATAAGTTATGGATGCTTTACACTAAGTTTTGAAATCTTGAAGTGATGTTTAAATAAAAATTTTGCATTCATGTTGGGGCTGATAGGTTCTTACTAAGTCTTGCCTTGTACGTCTCTTCCACATTCAGGGACGAATGTTCCCAAGGGGGAGATATTGAAATGACCAAAAAAGTTCTTAAAAATGTGCTTCGGAAGTTACCGGAAACTTGTTTAGCTATATATAAAAAAAAAATCCATTTCGTTTTTCGAAAATCCGACTTCATATTCTTGTTTAGGGGGTCAAATTGAGTGGGAAATGGGTCTAACCCAAATTTTAGAGCAACCGTATCAAAATCCGAAATTTCCAAGTGAAGCCTTTTTCGAGGGTCTACTTTGGAGGGTCATATCTCCTAGCAAACAAATTATCGGGTGGCCAATAACATATCCATGGAAAGCCCTTTGAGTTAGCTACCCAACGCACTTCGTTTCACCTCATTCG
>NW_026030694.1:0-550 GCF_019186545.1 Solanum stenotomum
AACTTGAATTTGAACTTAGAACTTGAACGTGAACTTAGAATTTGAACTTGAACTTAGAACTTGAATTTGAAATTAGAACTTGAACATGAACTTATTAAAACTTGAATATATATATACATACATATATATAAAAAAAACTAATATTCTTGGATTTGAAATTTATATATAACTAATTTTTAGAACTTTTCGTGCTAGGCAACTGAGGAAGCTTAACATCTAAAAAAGTTGATATAAGACTATATTGCTTCTTTCATCAAAGTAGGAGATAAGGTTGGTGCTTCTAAATTTCTAAAGTTCAAGTACAATTGTTTTCAATAATGTGTTTGTGTCCATGTAGTATTGATACATAGCTTTAATTTTGTGAGAATTATTTTGTGTCCATCGATTGTTTGTTAAGCATAAGTACCAACACTAGTTGATCCTATTGATGACAAAATTGATTTTCTTGCAAGATCGATGTGTGTCCATCTAGTGTTGACACTTAGCTTTAAATTTAGAAATAATATATTTGTTAAGCATAAGTATCAACACAAGTTGATCCTATTGATGA
>NW_026030695.1:0-627 GCF_019186545.1 Solanum stenotomum
CGTGCCTGTGCATAGCACGGACAACATTACCTAGTTTAATATAAAAGCACAAGATGATTCAAGATAATATAGTCCTATACCAAATAAATTATATTTTATCATAACATATCGAGTAAAACACCAAATCAACACGTTTTCTTTATAGATTTCTAGACAAAATCACTTGTAATGACCCTAAAGGTCATTTTTGGAAATTTTCATAAAATGACCGTTTTACCCTTCCCGATAGTTGCCCCGAATCCTAATTCTTGTATTTTCGAAGTTGGTTTGAAGGAAAATTGATGAAAAGTTGAGTTTTTAAGAGTTAAAGTTTGGTTAAAAGTGCTATTTCGAGTCATTTGGAGTTTCGAGACGCGAATTGGATTTCCGTCGATTCCAGCAGTTTTAGCATGTCGAAACGGGTCTATGAGAATTTACGGAGTCGAATTTGGAGTTAAAACGAAGATTTGAGGTCCTAAGTTGCAAAAATTGTGAAATTTTGATCAAGAGTTGACTTTGGTCAACAAACGAGGTTCCGGTGCTCGAAATGGAATTCCAAGGGAACCGTTGGATTCAGGGGGTGATTCTAAGTCTAGAATGAGTCTTGGTTGAATTTTTATAGTCCCCGAGTGCGTTTCGAGTTTTTGA
>NW_026030696.1:0-470 GCF_019186545.1 Solanum stenotomum
TAGGGTTTAGCATTTCTTATAACTGATTATTAGGGTAAATTATGGTGTAGGACTTTGTGTTTCTTAGATGTTTTAGGTTTACGATTTTTAAGGGGATTCTAAAATAGGTTTTTTTTTTAGACTGTGTAGGGTTTAGGGTTTAGTATCATGGGTATTAGGATTTATAAGGGATTAAGGTTTAGAGTTTCCTAGGGTTTACGCTTTAGTGTTTCTGCGAGTTTCTTAGCGTATGTTCTATTTCTTGGTTTAGGGCTTAAGGTTTTAGGGTTAAAGATTTTGATTGAGTTTTTTTCATGTTTATAAGTGCTTATGATTTTCTTAAGGGTTTTTTTAGGTTTAGGGTTTTGTAAAGTTTTAAGGGTTTTTTTTAGGTTTTATGATTTTTTTTAGGATTATTATTTTTATCATTAGGGTTTTTAAACGTTTTTATGGTTTCTTAGTGTTTATTAAGATTTTGGATTTCTTAAGAA
>NW_026030697.1:0-15678 GCF_019186545.1 Solanum stenotomum
TTTCAGAATATTACAAGTTCAATGGACATACGGTCCATTATATGTTGCGACGTGTCAAAAATGATAAAAAAAATTGCATCAGATGTGGTTTTGTGTGAATGATTAGCCTGCTTGTTTTGGCTTAAAAGAGTTTGCACTGATTACGGGGCTGAATTGCTCAGCATACCCCCGTGATTCAAAAATGACAAAAGTGCTTCAGAAAGGTGAGATTTCTTTATAAAGTGACCAAGAATAAAATATCAATGGTACAAAGTTGATGAGTTTGATTAAGGATAGCAGATTGAATAAGGAGCAGAAGTTGAAGTGCTCTTTAGTTTGGTCCGTCCACTCGATGTTGCTTGCCCACGATCGATCTAAGATTGTGGATTCAAACCATATTAAGATGGTCGATGATTTAGACTTTTTCAAGATTTATCCCTGGGGGAAAGAGTATTTTGATTTAATAGTAAAGTAATTGATGAAAAAAATTGATTTGAAAAAGCAGAGTGAAGTGTACAAAGAAAGAGGGAATGCATCGTATGCTCTGTATGGCTTCTCCTGGGCATTTCTAGTACTTATTATCAATTATGTACTTGATTTCTAATAAACTCTTATATATTTATATAGTATTTCATAGTCTCTGTTTATTTATTTGCTAATTTTATTAATACCAGGTTTGGATATATGAGGCTTTTCCTCATCTTGGTAAGTATGCAAAAAAGTCCTTGGATTCTCCTCTGTCTATTCCCCGTTTACTTAGATGGCACACGACAAAGAGCGATAATGTTGTCGAAGGAGATTCATTCAAGTATAAAGGGAGAAGTACAAATGTATAAACTTATTTATTATCTAGAAATATTTGTAAATTAGTGAAGGTCTTGTACTATTTATATATTTTTTTTTGTAGGTTGTGCATCCATACCTCATACCAACTGTTTGTGAGACAAAACAAAATTATATGACAACATTAAAGTCATATACGGACGAAGTGAAGGACACAATCATTGATGCCTTAAAGGCCAATTTGAAAGGTGTGACTGTGCTTACTTCATCAGTAGAGAATGTGGAGGATGGGTATTCAAGTGATCACAATCCTAATCAACCTTGTGAGAATTTTGTACCAAGTACTTCTAAAGATGAAAGTCTGTGTGAGTGTGTTGCATCCCTTGAGTAATCAATGGTGGAAATTGTTGCTTTTGTACGAGAGGAGAAATTGAGAAGAAATGAAGAGAAAAAGAAAAAGAAAGGTAGATACATTTATGTATTATTTCTGTAAAATAATTCATTTGTATTAATGCTTAGCCACTAATCTTGCAATAGATGATGACAACTTTTCAGCAACAGTTGATGACGAGATCATTTCATTAGTTGTAGTCGATGATGATCTTGCTGCAGTTGATGCATACTTTGCTGAAGAAGTTGATGAAGAGATGAAGGAAGAGGAGATGAAAGAAGAAGAGAAACAACAAGATGAGAGGAATATAACAGAAAAAGAAGAAGAGAAGATGGAAGAGAACAATGAAGAAAAGAAGAGGAGAAACTAGAAGAAAAGAAAGAAGGAGAACGTGAAAAGGAGAATCTGGAAGAGAAGAAAAATGAAGAAAATGAAGCAAGTGGAGAAGAAGAGAAAGAACAACAAGAGGAGAAGATAACATAGAATGAAGAAGAGGAAAAGTTGGAAGAAGAAGGCTTGGCCACTGATGTGACAGAAGTGGAAAAAGAAATAGACGTGATGGGTACTGTGATGGAGCTTAATGGTGAGGTTGGTGGTGATGAGTAAGGGCATTTGTGGTTTTTGTGGTGTTTTAAGATAATTTTTTGAAATATTCAGTTTTTGATGACAATTGGTTTTTGTGATAGTTGGGTTTTCCCTGGTTTGAAGACAATTGGTTTTTTGAGATGATTTTTCTTTAAAATAGTTGGTTTTTAAGAACATGGTTAAAGTGGTTTGTTGTTTTGCTATTTTTGACGACAAAAATATACATTTGACAGTTTAACATATTTTATTATGAAGGGTTTTTAGATTTTTTATTAATCTATGTCTTAATAGTATACGATTTTTGCTATCACTGTTGATCTATTTAGTAATTCAATTATCGACAATAAACTTGTATGTCTACTACTATAGATTGTTATCACTGTTGATCTAAAATAAAAGATATAAGAGTGCAATAAATAGAGAGAAATACTTTATTTATTCAGCACTACATTCATGTTACACATTTCCAAAAATCATACACCAAAAATAAACCACACAATATAGCTTTTAAGCGTTTTTCTTTTTCTTCTGCCAAAATCAACCTTTCTTTTAGTTGATCTCTATCTATTTAAGCATCTTTTAGCAACACTTTCAAGTGATTCCTCTACTCTTCGGTTTCTTTTAAGAAACTCATTAGCAGATCCCTATTTTCTTCAGATTTTCGTAGCTTTTTTAATATTTTAAATTTGGCGACGCCTTGAAAGTTTGATGGGCTACTCGTTGACGATTCATTTTCAAGCCACCTAAAAAAAGAGCATATGCCAACTGCACAATTAAAGAACTGTCGACCTAGATTTGTATTGGTGTGTGACGTCCTCAACGTAGCTGGATTACCACAATGACAATTATAAGACTTTTTTGCATTGGACATTTGAGATGCTTGAGACATTGTAAAGATGGAGGTGTTTGAGTTGTTTATGAGGGATTGCCTTCCTTTTATACAAAAAAATATCAAATGTTACCGTTGAAAAGTAGTATTTGAACTTTTATTACCATTACTGTGAAATTTGTATATCAAAATATGTACTGGTTGTCAAAATATATAGACCCCTTAAATAATCGATGCATTTCTATGTGTGTGGTGTGTGTATGACCAATGAGATTTACACTCTGATATTAGTAAGATTATTTGGGTTTATATCTATATTAAACCATTGTCGATACTGCACCTACTAGAATATGATACTTATATATAGACCAAAACTAGTAGAATTTTAAAAAGGCAACAATTAATTAATAATAAATTATGTTTTTGAAATTTATCCAATTAAATAAGTTTAAACAAGTCATATGATCATGTAAGAGTCCACCTAAATTGGGTGTGGTGATTAGAGATGTATGAGGAAGACTTGTGGTTATACAATCAATATCCTTAAAACAATGTTTGAGAAAGTGTAAGTATGTTGTGAGGATGATCACATGTTGTTCAACCACACATTGTTGATTGCCACTCCCAATTTATGTAGAGTCATACATGATCACATGCTTATTCTAAGGATGTTGATTGTATAACCACACATAACAAGTAACATCCTTACAACATACTTATGCTTTCTCAAACATTGTTTTAAGGATGTTGATTGTATAACAAGTCTTCCTCATACATCTCTAATCACCACACCCAATTTATGTGGACTCTTACATGATCATATGACTTGTTTAAACTTATTTAATTGGATAAATTTCAAAAACATAATTTATTATTAATTAATTATTGTCTTTATTAAATTCTACTAGATTTGGTCTATATATAAGTGTCATATTCTAGTAGGTGCAGTATCGACAATGTTTTAACATAGATATAAACCTGAATATACCTTACTAATGTTAGAGTGTAAATCTCATTGGTCATACACCACACACATAGAAATGCATCAATTGTTTAAGGGGTCTATATATTTTGACAACCAGTACATATTTTGATATACAAATTTCACAGTAACATATGATTTTTTGATAATTCTTTAAGGATCGTTTGGTAGAGTGTATATTCAGATAATGTTTGTATTAGTCATTTTTGTATTAGTTATACTTAGATCATTTCTTATGGATAGTTTGATTTGGTGCATTAAAAATAGCATGCATGATAATAATAATATACATGCATTAAAATACACAACTTCATATCATGATTTTTTTTACAACACTTCTTTCTTTAATCATTCTAATTCATGCATTAAAATCATTGCATCATGAATACCATGAATTTTAATATATTAATAATACACAATTTAATAGAGAACGGATGGACTCGTTAATAAACATTAATAGATAGCGTACAAAATGTATGTCATATTTGATTGATATATATTAGATCATGACTAATTACGATAATAAATGACAATAAATTGACCAAAATGATTGCAGTAGCTTGATTACAGTAGCAAAAAAAAAAAACAGTAGCTTGATTACAAAAACAAATTCAATCAAGCTTGTTAGTTCTCTTGTGTCTGGTTCTCTTACAAATTGAACATTTGTTCCTTCTCTTGCTTTTGAAATTCTCATTAATGCCTTTGACACGTTTTCTTCTTTTTCTTCCAAGCTTGGTATTGACAAGAGACGGAAGAATCTTCACATTAAGCAATTCTTCTGGCACACACCATTCCGACTCGAGAGGGACACCATTAATAGAATCCATGTATGCAAGAAGGTACGCTTCAACTTTATACAAAGGCGAAGAGTACTCATAAATGTTCATACCATACTCATTTCCATGCTTCGATCGCAAAGCGGCCATCATGTGAGCACAAGGTATCTTGATCAAGTCATATTCCCTACATGAACATGACTTTTACAGTAGGTCCACATAGGCAGTGACACCTGCACCGAACACGGTAAATTGATTGCCGTCCCCAGCTACATTCTCCACATACAAGGAGTGGCCCTCGATTTTTTTTTTCTTGCAATTTTTTTGGCAGCTGGCACCATTTGATTATCCATTGATTTGAGGATATATGCATGCCTCTCCCTAAACAATTCTCCAAACCTCTTAGCAATCGAATTAAACATAGATGCCATGAGATGCTCTCTTTCGATTATCAACATAACATTGAGTGACTCGATGATATTTGTGGTCATCACATCATATTTATTGCCAGGAAAATATGCCCTGCTCTACTTCTCAAAACCAATATCATGCTCAAAGACGACAGGTGCAACGGGGCATTTGTTCTTGAATTCTACAAAATGATTGTCAAACTCCTCCAAAGAATAAGCCTTTGCCGCATTGTAGTAAAGAGAAAGGTAATCTCTACAATGATGATTTATGAAGAGATTTTCACCAAGGTGCCTCATACAATATCTGTGGTGAGCATGATTTTAAACCTTCACAATATCATTGGCGATACTCTTGTGTCTATCGGAGATAAACCACAAATCTGGTTCATCGACCACAATCTCCTTCAATTTCTCAAAGAAGAATGTCTAAGATGCATCATTCTCTTTGTCCACAACATAAAAGGAAATTGGATAAACATGACTCTCCATATCTTGTGCAACAGTGCTCAACAACATGCCCTCGTATTTACCACATAAATGAGTGTCATCAACCGTAATTACCTTTCTCATGTGGGCAAATCCCTTAATGCAACCACCAAAGGCCAAGAAATAATACATGAACCTATGACTATCCTCATTTACCATAAGACAATAGCTAGAACCAATATTAAGTGTCTCGAACATGTAGGAAAAAGTCGGTAAGCATGAATATATGTTCTCTGCTGTCCCTCGGACCATTTCCTTGGCAACCACACTATCCTTCCAACACTTTCAATAGCTTGGACTACAATGAAAAGAATTAAACATAACTCTTTGAATCTCTTTAACATTTGTACTATTGCCATCACGATACATATTTACACAAAGTGAAGCAATGACTTTGATTGAAATTTTTCTATGGCTGATGTTGGCGTGTTCAACACCATAACTATGTTCGCCAATGTACTTATAGATACGAAATCTATCCGAACACTCATATTTCCTCGCCTGCAACATCCATGCACACATTTCACCTTTAAGTATTTAGTACAACTCTTCACAGTAGCAAAATCAAAAGACTTTTTTGCCGCCGCTTTGACTAATAACAATTGCAACTCATTCTTGTTACTGAAAGTTTGGTTTATACATAAATTAGTTCCATCAGAGAAATGGTTGGATTGTGATCCCAATTCCTTTTGTCCCTGCATTTCTTCACAACATTCAGGTTCGGGATCTTCTGCATCTACTAGATGATTTTTCACATTAATTGGATCATCATGGATAGTCATTGAATGATCACCCAAACTCTCATTTGAATTATCACCCAAGCTCTCCTTTGAATGATCACCCAATCTTTCATTTTCAATAGAATCATTGTCGCCGTTAAATGAATTCGTTGGTTCAATTAGAGGCCTCGCATTGACGTTTATCCTCAATGTAGGCCTAGAGCCATCAATATCAATAGCTAACATGTACAAGCTCACGTGCCTATCATTTTTTATGAATGTGGGATGTATTTTTCCCCTCCCATTCATTTGATTGCTAATCACCAAGTCATTTGGCACACAAGTTAACTCACCGGCCTCAATTACGCTTGCAATCAAATCATCAATGAACCATTGCGACGCAACGCAATGGGCATTGTCGTCTTACTAAAAGATTTCCAATTCCAGTTTTGGGGAGTCTCCTCCCATACTCCCATATAATCACCACTAGCAACAACAAATTCAGCTACTGCTATTATAGACGACAAAGATAGAAACTAGCTTACAGTATAAGTCGTTAACGATCGATGAACTACGACATCCGTACAGACATGCGACTGAACGAGATTGTGGTTCAATATTTAGCTCCTGCAATGGCCAAATAGATTTTTAATGCTTTTAAACTACTAAAATGTATCTATAATGAGTTATTAAGTGATTATTATGAAAGATTTCTCAAATTTCTAAAATGGCGGGAAAATCATTTTGAAGCTTGATTTTTGAAAGAAAATGGAGTTAAAAATGAAAATGGAGTAGGAGATGATGATGATTTTACCTTGAAAATGGATGTTTTGGCCGAAAAACTCACCGGAATCGTCAGTTTCGATAGCAGCAAAAATGAGTTGCTCTTCTTTCCCGTTTGGCTTTTTTCTTTTTTCTAAAATAAATTTTAACAATTTCAAATAGATATATATTATTCCAAATTAGTTGGAAAAGAAGGGGGGGCCAAAGTGAATATATGAAAACTTAGGGAGGTCTTTTGTATGTGCCAATTAGGGCACATGGATGATGTCATTAATAGTGGATATACCACAAATTATTCAAGACTTTTGTCTTAATGTTCAATTAAGTTTGGAGAGTGTCTATTTTTCCAACTCTCCCCACTGACTTCCCTTGTGGTTTATTTATAATACTATAGAAATGGTCTCCCTTATTTTGATCTTTGTGTAATAAAAAGGGAGATTTTCATAATATTATAAGCCGCGAAAGAGGTTAGTGTTATGTTGACACCCAATTTTGACCCTCCCTAATATAAATTAATCATCGAGCTTCCTAAAATCTAAACGATTGAAATAATTAGCTTCATAAAATTCAAAATAATTTTCAAGTCATTTTAAGTAGTTTTGTCATTTTTATAAATTTTTATAAATTTTAAAATAATAAATATGATATTTTATATAATTACGTGTCAAATTAGTATATTTTATAAATATTCGAAAAATTGTCCCAAGAAGATTTTAGCTTTATTTAAATATTTGGTTATTTAGTTTAAATTAATTAATAGCTTATATTTTGAGTTAATTAGTTTATAATTAAGTTAATTATTGTATAACTATGTGCCTAATTAGTATATTTTATGAATGTTCGAAAATTGTCTCAAGAAGATTTTAGCTTTATTTAAATATTTGGTTATTTAGTCATTCGTATTGTTAAATTAATTAGTTTATAATTAAGTTAATTATTTTATTTCGTTAAGATTAAGAAGCTCGTTGATTAATTAATATCAATTTGTCTTATTTAATTACTAGCCGACCCTACCCCTATTTATTTATTTATTTTTACAACTAATACCCTACTCATACATTTACAATACTCTACTCCACCAGCAACCCAAATAACCCCAATAAAATAATAATAATAATACAACACCTACAACAATACCCACAAGACCATCAAATACGTGCAAACACAGCAACAACACCGATACAGATCCCACCCCTGCATCCTCCTTTTCTTCCTTCAAACCCAGAAATGAGCAGCAAGTCGGATGCCAATTTCGTGAGTCCAAACAGCTCCGAAATTCCGTCAAAACACGTGGAAAGCAGTGAGGAACGCGTAACAGCAGAAGGTAGCATTATTCCTTGTCTTCTTTCGCCCAACGTCCCTCTCTGTTTGGTACGATTCGCAGCAGCAGTAGCAGCAGCACGCAACTGTCCCACTTCCTCTTTCGGAATGGGACGAAATTTGCAAGAAAAGGGTGTTTCCCTATTTTGGTGTAAGTTTTTGGAAGATTTGAATTTCGAATTTGGGTCCTTTCCATGGGAATCTTCATCTTTTCCCCCCCAAATTCTACCCTAAAAAATCTCCTATATATTTCTCCTCTTAGTCACTGTTGGGGGGGATTCTTTTTTTGGGGTTTATTTTTGGCTTCCACTGATAAAAAGAAATAGCTTAAAAAAGAATATATAAACTGAAATATAGAGAAAACAGACGAAAAAGTAGAGAAGACAACTGATTCGAACTCCGGTTTCTATTCGATCAAAAGCTTCTTGAAAGCTCTTTGTTGTGGTGGTGGAAATCTTTTCAACTCGTCGTCTCAGTTCCGCTGCTCCTAAGAAGGTAATACTTCCGTTTTCCCTTTCATTGTCGTTCTCTTTATATTACAAATTCCATTTCGTGTTATGCATAATTTCTCCGCCCAGTGTAGTAGTTTATTTGTTCATGTGTGTTTGTTTGAAATGTTTTCTCTTGTGCCTATTGTTCAGTCCAGATCCACAGAGTAGTGCTCTTTTGTTCATATGTTAACTATTGCATATTTTTTGACTACTGGTTTTACAAAAAAAAATAATCGTCTAAACATCTGAAAAATTGCTTGTTTTAGTCTTGTGATTAGGAGCGTTTGCTTTGTGATAAGTGTTAGACTTCCCAAATGTCCGGCATCTGTCCTATTAGCTTTTCCTGTTATTTGTAATGTTCGTGGTAGGCTGTGTGGTCGGATAGCCATGGTCTCATAGGTCTATATTTTCATACTTGTTACCTATTTTGTCCCCTGCTTTTCTTGAATTTAAAGAGTTAAAATCTTTCATCTGTATTTAGTGTGAGTGTTGTTTCGACACGATTTTGTTATCAATCACTCGTTCATGATTAATTAGCTTAAATATGCTTACTGCTATGAGGTCTTGTTTCACTTCAATTTCAACTACTGAGAATAATGATTCAACAGTATAGAACTCGACTCGATTTGATATGGTTTGTTTTATTAAAGTTTAGTTCCAGTAATTAAGCTTTAAGATCCCATTTGTCCTCAGATTTTTGTTAACTATATGTTAATTTGCTATTTTATGATCAAAGCTTAAATAATCTTAATCCCATTTTTGTGCTTGCCGGTTCATTTGATTATTTTGATAACTTGTTTGAGGGTCATTTAAGCCATGATCCATATCCTAACACCTTAAATCCCTGTAGTAAATTGATATGGTTGCAAATTAGACGCTAATGATTTCTAATTATTTCCCTATGCATGAACCGGTTCAAATCGAGTCCATTGGACTCTTCCTTTCACCCTTGTCGAGTCAAAACCTGACTTCCTTCCTTTTCGAGTCATCCAAATCAATTGGAAGCTGCTGTGTGGTGAATAAAAAGCTGGTGAACAGGTCTTGAAGTTGGAAGAATGCGAAAGCGGAGGGGAATTGAAAAGATTGGGCCAAAGGCCCACTCCTTATACAAAGAATTGTATTTTGTTATTATTGGGCCTAAGCCCATTTAGTCATTATGTTTATTATCTTGCTAGAATTTAGGACAGGTGAAAAATTGGGCCAAAGGCCCAAGACGAAAATGAGCCCAAATACTGGTCCAGGCGGACAGGAAAACCAGATTTGGGCCCAACCCTCTTTCCCTCTTTACTTTACTATGCTTGTGTGCTTGTTAATATTTGTCACTAATCTTAAGGTCGAAAAACTCAAATCCCCGGAAGACGCCTATTTTGATTTAACAAATTAACTAAATCAGTCAACTTTTAACAAGACTTAAAGAAATAAATTTTGCGAGATAGCTCATGTAGACCAAGTTTGAATATTTTCCCTTTTCCCCTTCAAAATAGTTCTAACTATAAGAATAGTTCACTTTTGCAAGTCAAGCCAAGTTAAAACTACTTTAGCCAAATAATTAATTGTCGGAAAACCGCATTAGCGGATATTCTAGGTGCTTTAAAAACCTTCCTAGAATATTAATAGGAACCTCGAACCCCCTTAATAGTTTTCAATAGATTTACTGTTTTAGTCTTTTTGAAAACAATAGGTTTTCTTGATTTTTTCTTAAAAATTAAGTGGCGACTCTAAACCAGTCCAAAATATATTTTCCTAATAAAACATGTTATAGAACGAAACCCAAGGAAAGGTGTCCGAAGCCAAATTAACTTCAGACATGTAATTCTACACTTCATACATTTTAGTATGAGATTCAAGCATATATTTAAAATTTGATTGCACTGTAAACATTTTAGCATGAAGTTTTGGTGGATAAATTTTGCCTTAAAATAAATTTATTTTTCGTATTTTAGTTTTGCTAAAAAACAATAATAAATCTATCAAATCCATTTTACAATACGGTGATTTGCTATTATGGCAAACTTTTTCTATAGCACCCACTAATTAGCTAGCGTTTGGCCAGAGATTTCCAAATATTTTTGGCAAATATTATTTGAGTGAAATTTCACCATGTGTTTAGCCATAATATGTGGGAAAATATTTCACTTTTTAAGAAAAAAATATGATTTATACTCATAAGTTTAAAAAAACTATCAAAACTAACTATAAGTTTGTATTACAAGTCAATTGGATCTTCGTTGCAACAAATAACAAGCAGTGTCCATGACACTAGAGCAATGTGGTAGTTTGGAGTGAGTGGAACAAGCATCATTCCATACATCGTGAAATAGACAAAGCACAAAACTTTGTTACCTTGGGTCGATTGTTCATAATTTTCATAAATAATCAAATCATCACTTTCATATTCACGGAATATTTCATCACTACTTTGATGTTCACATAACAAATTATGTAATACAACGCAAACAACTACTATAGAGGGTGTTTTTGTAAAAGATAAAAGTTTGGTGTAAAATTTGAATTTTTAAAAGATCCCAAATAATGAGATTTGGCCCAAATACTAATTTTTTTTAGTATTTGGCAATTTGGGTTATTTGCCAAAAATATTTGTCAAATAATGACAAATTGTATGGACAAACACTATTTGTCCCAAATTTTATTTGGGAAATTTATGACCAAACGGATCCTTAATTTAAACGTACTTTTCATATTCGTAATTTAAGATCCACTTTTTTCAAAATATTATACTTCAACTGCTTATAAGTTCAAAAAATATATATTATATAAAACAACTAAGAAGAACAAAGATGACTAGCATATCTTCGGTCTATGAGATATACTAGGTACATGTGGTTTCGTACTCATACTATACTTGCTGCACTCTTTTGTGGTGAAGATTGTATTTCGAATTTGAGCATATTTCTTGGAGCCTGAGTATGAGTTTGGTTTATCTTGGAGTTTTGGTGAGCTGCTTGGATGTTCTGCGTCCCATACCTTCAGCTATCTCTATTTATTAGGTTATTTTGGTATTCTGATAGGATATTTCTTATGTTTAGACTTGTTATATAATTAGAGACTTGTATTGACTTTTACAAGCTCTTGTACTTATGACACTAAAATCTTGGGTGGTATTTCAGTTTTTCGCATTTTATTTAAAAGACTTAGTATGTAAGATATTCACTTGTTACTTGCTTTTACATATTTTAAGTGGAATTGGTTAACTTGTTGGGTTGGCTTATCTATCGGTTGGGAGCATAGGTGCCATCACGACTTGTGATTTTGGGTTGTGACAACTTGGTATCAAAGTCCTATGTTCATCGGTCTCATGAGTACAAGAGTTCTAGTAGAGTCTTGCGGATCAGTGCAGAGACATTTGTTACTTATCTTCGAGAGGCTATGGGACTTCAGAAAACTCATATTCCTTATCGTGCGTGTGTGATTCAATTTATGGTCAAAATTTCTTTGTTTCATTCTCTCACCAATGGTGAGGAGACAGTTTTAAATTTGACCTTAGTGGTAGAGGATGACGTTATGCAATATAGTACTAATATTGTGCGGTTGTCAAATAACTTTGTAATGAGAATTTTTTTATTCTAAGGTTGATATTGAGAAGGTTGAAAATAGTAGACCATTGATGGGGAGTCGATAACCATCTTGGATAAGAAAATTCAAAAGTTGAGGTTGAAGGAGATTGCTTCATTAATGTACAATGGAAGCATCGTTCTATTCAGGAGGCTACTTTGAAAATTGAGTCGGACATGCGAATGAGCTATTCTCATCTTTTTAAGCGTTTGGGTACTTCCTATTCTTTTACCGTTGGAGGACGAACGTTTATTTTAGTGGTAGATGATGTAACGACCCGCTAGGTCGTTTTGAGCACTAAGACTATTTTGACTCTTCCCATAAAATTTTAAATAGAAAATTTGAACTATTCGGTAACTACGAGTGTATAGTTGACGAATATTTACTAAATAATTAATATAATTAGTAGTTAATGGGCCAAGTCCATAATTTATTGGAAAAATTACAGAAATCTCACATTTTAGTTTATTTATTACCATTATCCCCTATAAGTTTTACAAATTTCCAAAATCCCTCATTTTCGCGCATCAGATTAATGTATCAGCGCTTGTATTATTGTATCTCGCGCATCAGATTAATGTATCAGCGCTTGTATTATTGTATCTCGCGCATCAGATTAATGTATCAACGCTTATATTATTGTATCTCGCACATCAGATTAATGTATCAGAGCTATATAAGTGCTGATACATGTGTGAGATACAATAAGATAAGCGTTGATACATTAATCTGATGCGCGAGATACAATAATATAAGCGTTGATACATTAATCTGATGCGCGAGATACAATAATATAAGCGCTGATACACTAATTTGATGTGCGAAAATGAGGGATTTCTGTAATTATAAACTTTTAAGGGATAAATTGTAATTTTGCCTTTAAACTATGTGATTTCTGTAATTTGCCCTAATTTATTTAAATACCATTTTACCACTTGGCCCATGTATTGAAATAAATTAGAGGGGTTAATAATTCTTTTGTTCATTCAATAACTCATTACAGTTTCTACGACCTTCTGCACACGACCAAAGAAAAGATGGGCCGCCAAATCTAGAGAAACAATAACTCATTATAACCTAAGCCTAATTATTGTATTTTATGTTTGTCTTGGATATTAGAAGTTATATTGGGTGTATGAGTTAGAATTAGTGGGAAGTTATTGGGTAATAATTAGTATGTAGTTTTTGGATTGGAAAAAGAGGAAAAGAAGTCAAGTTTTGGAGGAATTGACAATGCAACACGTGATAGGTTCTGATGGGGGAATGACATAATTTTTTTGTTAGGAAAAATTATTCATTGGCAAATTAAGACTATTACATAATTGGTTTATGTATATTTTCCGTTGTTAAGGTTACAGATTGTGAAATTATTGATTTTAATTTCGGAGTTTTGTGATGGTTATTAACTTATTACTTTATAATTGAAGTTTTAATAATTTGAGATAGGTAATTAAATATTAGGGCATTGTATTATATGAACACCATGAGTTTTATGATATTTGATAAATTGAGACTTAATCTTAAGCTTAATTTATTAGGAATATGAGACTTGAATTATTTAGTTGGCACCAAGATTTATGAATTTACTTATAGATTAGATGAGTTTTTGATTTAGGATAGACATATAATAATATGGGTGTTTACGAACTTGCCTGCCTACGAATAATGCATATTTGATAGATTGAGAACATTCTGAAACTTTACGAAAGGGAAAGGCAAAATCTTGAGGATTCGTGACACGTGTTCGACATTCAAGGTATGTTAAGACTTCCTAGACTTCGTTGAGGGACGTTTTCTAATTAAATATTAAAAATGGAATAGACAATGTGTAAGGGCAAAATATGGGGGTCTCGTACCAATGGTGTGACGGGCATCAGTACGAGTACTGGTGTTATTAAAGGGAAAATTTATTACTATAATATGATAGATTGAAATTCGATCATGCCAAAGCATATGGGAATTAGCTGATGTATTTAGTGTCTTGATTTCTTTTGTATGGTTGTGTTTCTTTATTGAACCCATATGTTTGTGATAATTGAGGTGATTATATGTCATAGCGACATTTGATTTATTGAAATGCTTCATCATCCCCCTTTATTGATATCATATTGTGCACATGCATTGACATGAGATTGAGTATGAGTAAAGGTCTGACACGTGGAGATCATCCGTGTTGAGATCGAGTATGATTATAATTTGACCACGTGGAGATCGCCTGTGTGAGTGATTGATTTTGATTATAAAGTTGGGCACGTGGAGATCGTCCTTGCTGGGGATTGTTTGATTTTATGATAGTGCGTTGAGATCATCTGCACAAACACGTAGAGATCATCGTCCGTGTCGGTATATGGACCTCGCGAGTCCTCCATGGGTCATGAACTCTCGATGTATTTCCGATGAGTATCATGTATATACAGTTGAGAGAGTACTTGGCCTTTGAGGTATATCATTCATGGTGTCACATTTCATTGCATCTCATTACATCCCTCATTCTCGTTGATTATGTGTGTTATTGGTGGTTGAACATTTCGTGACATTTGATTATCTCTATTGATGAAAACTTGGTTGATAAATATAATGTGGACTTGTAAAAAATTAAAGGATTATTTTCTTATATACTCATGTCACTACTTCTTCGTTGTCGGTCTATGAGATATACTGGGTACACGTGGTTTCGTACTCATACTACATTTGCTGCACTCTTTTGTGGTGCAGATTGTATTTCAAATTCAAGCGTATTTCTTGGAGCCTGAGTCTAAGTTTAGTTTATCTTGGAGTTGTGGTGAGCTGCTTGGATGTTCTATGGCCCATACATTCATCTATCTCTATTTATTAGGTTGTTTTGGTATTCTGATAGGATATTTCTTATGTTTAGACTTGTGAGAGACTTGTTATGTAATTAGAGACTTGTATTAACTTTTAGAAGCTCTTGTACTTATGACACTAAAATCTTGGGGTGGTATTTCAGTTTTCCACATTTTATTGAAAAGACTTGGTATGTAAGATATTCACTTGCTACTTACTTTTCCATATTTTAAGTGGAATTGGTTAACTTATTGGGTTGGCTTACCTATCGGTTGGGAACATAGGTGCCATCACGACTTGTGATTTTGGATCGTGACAGTCAATCACCTAACAGTTTGGTCAGTTTCGATTAAACGTAGTCCAAATTAATCATACGAAGTCTTGTCAATATTTCAATTTTATAATTAGATGTGTCAAATATAATTATGATAAAGAAAAAAGTTATATTACTTTTTGTTCGATAATTAAATAAATGATAAGAGACAAACAAAAATACATAAAACTTTAATTTGTATAATGTTGGGCAATTTGAATTATTAACTAGGGAAAAAACTCAAATATGTCATCGAATTTTCAGAAAAGGTTCATTTATGCCATCACCGTTTAAGAAAAGACCCATCCATACCATTATTTTTTAACTTTAGTTTTGCAAAACTATTTTTTACACCCCAATCAACTTTTAACACTTTTCAATTGGGGTTTTTGGATCAAATTTACCTCCTTTTGCTTCTTCTTCCTTAAGAACACCAAGAACATCAACAACTCC
>NW_026030698.1:0-29642 GCF_019186545.1 Solanum stenotomum
ATATCCTTTGTAGTTTGACAATATGATTTAACCAAAACGGCAAAATCGCTCCTGACGGAGTAATTTTCTTCTGACAAAAATTGACATCATTTTGTTAAAAGAAATGAAAATCGCTGCCTCAAAAAAAAATCATTATTTCTTTAAAATCGCTGCTATATATATATATATAAAAAAACTATTTTTGTTAAGGAATTAAAAAATAAAACATAAAGAACAAGTTTTAAATTACATAAATTTCCGGCGGCAGCCATTTAAAAAAAAAAACAAGTTTTTTAAAGAAAAAACAAGTTTTTTAAAGAAAAAACTGCTGCCGAGGCAGCGGTTTTCAGTTTTAATTTTTTTTTTATTTTCATTTAAATTGCTGAAGGGTAAAGATTTAAAAAAAAAATTTTTAATGAAAATCACTGGCTTCAGTTTTAATTTTTTTTTTAATTTTTATTAAATTCTCTGCAAGGGTAGGATATTTTTTTTAAAAAAATTCAATTTCTCAAACAAAATCACTACTATAGCAAATTTAACTTCAAAACTTTTTTTAAAAAAATTCTTAAACAAAATCGCTGCTATAGCAGCGATTTTAAAGAAAAATATTTTTTTGAGTGGAATGACGTCAATTTTTGTTAGAACAAAATCGCTCCATCAGGAGTGATTTTACCCTTTTGGTTAATTTTTTTTTGATATGCCCTTTTTGTTTTTTAAAGAAAAAAAATTGTCATTTTGGTTCCGGATTCAACAAAAAGGTGTCATTGCCCATTAGTGCCCATATAAAAACATTATCTCGCTTGAAAAATCGGAGGAAGCCACATATTTTCTTGAAAAATCGGAGGAGCTCATATTTGGATTTGCCGCTTAATCCCCCAGAACTAGGGTAGAAATTTTTGGGCTATGTAATTTTTTTTTACTAGGTAATATGGGTTGTCTAAATTTTTTTAAAAAAATGTTAATAATAAAAAAGGAATAATGTGACATGGCATCATATTAGGAGAGAGATAATGTTTTTTTGTGTCAAGTATATTTTAAGGAAAAGATGTAAAGTTGGGTGATATTATGGTCCTAAAACAAACATAAGTGATATTCCTAGGTAATTTCCCATACATGGGTGACTATCCAAGGAAATTACTCCAACTCTAGTGCATTTAGGATAAGAAAGATTTCTAAGGGTCTGTTTGGAAAGCCACTTGGTAATTGGAATTGGTGTAATTATTAGGATAGTAATTACCAGCCTAGTAATTACACTGACCTGTTTGGTTGTCACAGTGTAATTACATTGTAATTACACATGTCTTGTTTGGATGCCACAATGTAACTACACATGTTCTGTTTGGATGCACAATTGCAATCATAAAATTATAATAAATTTTAAAAATAAAAATTAATTATTTAAAATTTATACTAGACAAATAAGAAACTCTATAAATGACATTAAATTAAATATTTAAGATATATATTCTTGTTTGAAAATATATTAATTAATAAACATATTTTCTGTAACTAATATTATGAAAAAATAATTGATTTAAATTTTTTCAAATTAATATATTTCAATTGAATTGATCGTAACAACTAAAAGTATGAAGTTTCTACAAATATCGTGAAATGCATGTTTGATAAAAAGAATAATATATAAATAAAATGTCATAAATTATTAAATATTTGACAAAAATATAATCTATCAAAACTAATTAAAAATCACGTGCAATGTAAATTCAATATTACTAAAACAAATTAAACTGAAAATATAACATAGGTTATAAATTCAAAACAAAAAATTTAACATAATACTCTTATAAAAAATTTCAACATAGCAATAAATATGATTTATTTTTATTTTTTCTTAATAAAGAAAACGTAAGTCAATAAACTTACTTAACAATAAATTTTATTTTAATTTAAAAATTAGAATACTAATAAAATTATGCTAATGAGAAAATAAGCATGGCATAAAGAAATAGATAATACAAGAAAATTACATAGAATCACGTAAAGTACGGTTGAGAACAAGAAGAAAATGAAGTATAATAATATAAAATAAAAAATAGACTTTTGCAAATTTTTAGAATAATAAAAATAAAAAAAGAACTTAATATAATAGAAGTAAAAAAAATTAAAACAAAAAAATAAAAATAGAAATTAAAAAAAAAGAAATTAAAAAGTAATCGGGTGGTAATTACATTATGTAATTACCAGCAATTCACAACCTCTGCTTGTGAATTGTAGAGTGTAATTATCTCCTGCCAATTACACTAATTATCTACTGACCAAGTAATTACCTGTTCTTCCAAACATGACAAGACAATGTGATTACACTAATTACATCAAATCCAATTACCAGGGTGTCCTTCCAAGCAGGCACTAAATGATTTTTAAATGGGTCACATGATTTGGATTCCCTGGACAGAGTTGGGCTGCGTTTTGGGCTTTATTGTTGAAGTGTTTTAAGTTTGTAAAATGAGCTTTAAAATGGACAAATTTCCATGGCCCCTTTCTTTCTTTAAATTAATTTGTTTGAGCTTCTAATTTAATAATTAGTATAATATATATTGTGAAAATTACAATAGTATACTACTTAACACTTTAATTAACAAAATATCAACATACTTCTATTTAATTACAAACATAGTTTTTAATTTACAAACATAACAAAATAATTCATTTTCATATTTATGTGAATTAATATTTTTGATTTTTCTCTCTCCATTTTTTGTAGTACGTGCCTTTTTCTATGGAGTATAATTAGGGTATTAAATTTTATCAAGTTTATCTCTTAATTTTTTTGATTTTCTCTCTCATATTTTTTGTATTACGTGTCTTTTTTGTGTAGAGTATAATTAGGATATTAAATTTTATCTTTCCAATTACAAATTCATCCATACACATTTCCTTGATTTTATTCTCTCCTCGTTTTACATTTAATGGCCTTGCAGATCATATTTATTTTCTTCCTTTTTTAATGCAGCCTTTTATGTTACCAATAAAATTGGTAGTTACTCCCTAGGTAAATTCAAACCTTCTTCTTCATCTGTCAAAAGTCTAAACCCTACCATCTTCTTCCGTTTAATTTTTTCTTGAACCATTACAAACTTGTGAACTAATTACAATTCTAGTACACCTATTGTGTATATGTACGTTAATCATTCAAATACCAATAAACCAAGCAACTGTAATGAAAGTTGGATAAAAGTTTTAGAATCTAGACCAAAACATTAAAAAAAACACACACACACACACATCAATGTGAGGCTGTTGTATAATACCAATAATTTAGCCAATATATACCACCGATTTTATTTCCATATGTCATTATTACACCAATATTATGGTGATTTGAAGTTGGTATATAATATCAATATTTTTGCTAACTCATACGTCTACTATTATGAACGTGTGAACTAATTAAACTACTGTTACACCAATTGTGTATATGTGCTTATTACACCAATATTAAGTAATTACACATTTTGTTTTCAAATGAATGTAGAATATATCACAATGTTGTATTTCAGTGGTTGTCAAAATGCCCCTTTATATTTTGATCATGGTATGAATTTATTGTGGTAGGTTTGTATATAACACCAACATTTTGTCATAATATATAGAACCAATTATTTGGAACATTTTGTATTGTGTTTTTCACCAAGAATGCAACATTGTATTTAACTAACAATCAATTTTCAACGTTTTGACAATAATTACACCAATATATTTAACTACCTAATTAATTTTTATCATAGTTCAAATGGTTGAAAATCACACATTTTATTTCTTATCAATACCAATGATATGACAATTAATTGATCAATATAATACCAATAAACCAATCAACAGTAATCAAAGTTAGACAAAAGTGCAATTAACATTCTTAAAAAATTCCAGAATTCTTGCCAAAAAACAACAAAAATAAATAAATGAAAATAATACGTCAATGTTAATTCTGACAAGCAATATTGAGCAACTCTTTTTGTTATGCTCTGATGTACCACATTTACTACAAGTGACTTTACTCCTCTTGAATTTCCCTTCGTTGAATCCCTTCTTACGGTCGTTACTTGGTGGTCTGGCTGGTTATTTTTTTGTAATTGATGGTATCATTATCACTTCCAAAATATGTGCTGAAATATTTGATGTTCACATCATATATCACTCCTTCAATATCGCCATCAACGTATCTACCTGTATTACAAATAGAATGGTGATTTCAATGTATCCAAACTTTTTGTATTCAGATTGTTTTTGTTTACATGAAAATATTATCTTTAATATGTTGTTTATGAATAACTAAAAAATTAACAATTACTTCAACATATATATATCAAAAAATACATCAACTACACTATCAAAATATACCAAAAACTAAAAGAATGTTAGTGGTATTAAAAACCTAATATAAAAAATTGATATACCATATACTTCAATATATATACCATATATTTTACAAGTTGATATTACACCAAACTCTCACATTTACACCATATACACATTTACTTCAATAACAAGTTGATAAAATTTACACCAACTAAATATAAACCAAAAAATATAAAAGAATGTCGACGTCCCTTTAAATCATAATATACCATATTATGTCAAATAAAATATTATTTCTCCTAATAATATACCAAAATTTATTCACTTTTTATGACTTATATATTGTTTATGAAAACATAATAAGCAATACCAATTACACCAAATCATCTTCACCTTTCACACTATCAATTACACATTATTAATCTACCAATATTTTTGTATAAACTATATTGTTTATACACCAACTAAAAAACATCATTATTTTCAACAACTAATTTACTAAAACAGATTCACGAAATACGAATCCTATAATAAACCACAAAATCCGACAAATTAAATCAAACAATAATTACCAAAAAAATATCACTAAATTGGTGAAACGATCAATTAGACCACTCAATATAGACAAATTCAATCTACAAAAGTGATTTTTAAACGTCTTTAATTCAGATTGTAACACAAAAAACATGTAATCACTAAAATAATCACTTAAAAAACACCAAATCAATCACGATTTATTTGAAATACCTGATGCGTCTCATCGTCCGTTGTGTTGAATTAGGATTGAAAATTTGTTAGTATCCATGAGTAAACAGTCGACCAGAACATGTAGAAAGAGAGTTTTATTTTTGTTAAAAAACCTTTTTCTGATGGGAGAGAATATATAACTGATTTGAGTAAATCGTGGAAGGTAAAAGAATTGGAGGAAATCAGAAAATCTTACTAAATCGTGGCTGACTTTTTCTGCTATTTTTTTAATATTAAATCCTATTTTTGAAAAAAAAAACTATTGTCATATAAACGAAAAAAAACTATTGCTTATAGTAGTAATTAAGGTACTTAATTTGTATACTTAACTTTTTTACCCATATATATTACGTAAAAAGGTTAAAAAGTAAGAAACTTGAAATAAAGTAACGACAATCTATTTTAAAGAAGACGACAATAAAGTGATAATAGTAATGTTGATAATAAAAAATATAATTCCAAAAATAGTGAAATCATAATCATAATAAAAGTTAAAGTAATAGTAATAGTATCTAGTAAATAATTGCGGTAACAATAGTAATAAATAGAAATAGTCGTGAAACACAAAATATTTGACTTGTTAATATTTTAGAAGCTCAATTGAATGAATTATAAGAAAGGAGGGACAAAATTGGGTGTCAACAACTAGGACTTAAAATCAGCTGATTTGGACTTTTATAGCTAAAGATATCGAAGAAGGAAATATTCTAACACTGTTGAATCGCGTCTGTCTTATTACATACGAAGTTTCTTTATGCGAATGCAGAGAAGGGGTCCATGAATGCGGAAAGACACTTAGCTAGGTTTTCGTGAACATAGACGGGAGACCACAATCATGGAAGGAAAATCACCCTACCCTTCACAATCGCGGGTAAGGCCCTGCGATGCGGAGACCAATTTCTTAGGCCTCCAAAAATGCAGCCTGCCTACTACTCGTTAATGCAAGGGAAATTTATGCCTGCACCAGCTAATGCACATCCGTTGGCTTAGTTTTGACCAATGCAAAATTTCCCGATGAGGTGCTCAAGATTCGTTCGGAACCTCGTGCGTACAAACGAAATATGTTATCCCACCAAATTAAGCAATTCAGACTCAATGGAGCCATCAAAACTTTCAGTCAAGGCCATCTCGATGAAAAGTGGGTGCCACACTCGAGCTCCATTTTAAGTTGAATTCCACAAAGGGGCTCAAGATTAGCCTGGAGGCCTCGGGATACACAAGAAAGATTCTACTAAACCAAACTTGACATTTTAGAGCTTATGAAACCGTCAGAATTGCATTATGAGGTCGTTTTCCTGTACTTTTGATTAAAGTTAACCGTTCAAGTTTCAAAAGCTCCAAAACACATAAACTTGCACATAATTCAAAACGAACGATCATATGACCGAACTATCAGTCCCAGCAAGTCATAAATGACTTAGGGTCGCTATAGGAACGCTCTAAATGACGAAAAGAAGGCAATAACACAGAAATGACCTGGAGGTCCATTACATTAATAAAGATGGTTCGATGAGGGATTTTCCTCTATTGCTTCTCCTTTCTCTAAACTGACTTAGAAGATGGTTAAATTTTAGTGGTTAGAAGCTTATCAGAAGAGATTTCAGGAGTTTAAAATTCGACTTACTTTAGCCTCAGTTTTGACTTTACTAAAGGGTTTAGATGGGTTTGTGGTTTATTATGATGTTTCCAGGATTGGCCTTGGCTATGTGTTGATGCAACATGGTAAGGTCACAGCTTATGCTTCCAAACAACTTAAAGTTCATAAGAAAAGTTACCAAACTAATGACCTTGATTTGCTAGCAATGGTGTTTTCCTTGAAGATCTGGAGACATTATCTTTATGGTGTTAACGTGGATGTGTTTACATACCATAAGAGCCTTCAGTATGTGTTCAATCAGAAGGAATTGAATCTTTGCCAGAGGAGATGGCACCAATTGTTAAAAGACTATGACACAAGCATCTTATGCCATCTATGTAAAGTCAATGTCGTGACAGATGCTCTTTGCAAGTTGTCGATTATCAATGTCATTCATGTTGAGGATGAGGAGAAAGGATCTAATTTGTGATGTTGAAAGGCTGGCTCGTTTAGGGGTTCCTTTGGTGGACTTAACAAATGGAGGAGTTATTATTCAATATGGTTCAGAAGCATCTCTTATGATGAATTTTAAAGCGAAGCCCTATGACGATCCAACCTTAGTTGAACTAAAAGTAGTCCTTAAAAATACCATAGAGGTTTTCTCACAAGGGGGAAATGGTGTGCTTCCTTACCAAAACCAGTTGTGTTCTAGATGTTGACATATTGAGGTAACAAATTTTAGTAGAAGCTTATAGTTCTCGATATTCTATTCACCAGGGTATTTATGATTTCACAAAGGACAATAATGTAAAGTATAATTTAAATTATGTCCTTAATTGTTTTCCTTAATAAGTGTGTTAATATGGAATAGAGGGAGTATTTTACTTGCAGATTACCCTCCTTCAGAACTCTATCATGCTCAGCAACCACTTGAAAACGTAATTCTGAAGTGAAACTAATGTGAAATCCGGAATTAGTAGTGACATTCTCAAGGAGTTCGACAATTAAAATGTAAATTTGATTATACTGTCCAATATCTCCAAGAAATCAATGAATACTAAAGTAAATATTTGAAGGCTGCATGCTTTTACCAAGAAAAAAGGAAATAAACTCAACCAAGAGCCTGATCCCCCTAATCCCCACGCCCAGAAGGAGCTGGAAAAATGAAGAAAAACAATGGACGTGTATGACTTCCACTAATCCAAGAAATACACATGGACAAACGTACATATATTTGCCCTTTATTGGCTCCTTATTTGAAATTGGGTGAAAAGAACACCGGCCGACTAATCGTTGAGATATCCAAAACATTAGGGCATACTGTACACCTATTTACGGGCAAAAACCCAGCAGAACAAAGGGGGCAGAGTAGGAATTGAACATCTAACTGTCTTGGCACTCTTACAACCTTTTTCTGATTAGGCTTTGCTGATTGGCATTCTTAGGACTGGTTTTTAACTACTCTAACATTGCTATAAAACCGTTTTAGGTCCTTGATAGCTCTTTCCTCAATCTGTATTGAACGTATAGATGAAGGTGTCTCAATTTCTGGTCTGAACCAGCGACTCGGACAACTAGATTCTGATGGTGAGCCTTGACCAGTCATCACAGAGAAGCCAGTAGTTGTTGTCTTTGGACTATGAGAGAGCGCCAACGGCTGCTTCCCCTACAGAAAAAGATTAGGCAGATATAATCTTGTGTAACTAACAAAAGGCATGTATGGATTAGGGATTCTGAATTCAAGTGCAGTTATAAATTGACCAACATATTAAAACAGATAATTAGCTAGAAACCAGCTGCCAGTACATATTCCTCGGAAATCCTAAAATAGTTCACTTGAGCATTGGGTTCTACACCTCAAATAAAGTGAAATTTGAAATAAGTTTCTAAGCAAAATACAAAAGAGAACATCGAGGAAATTACATGTAAAAGGTGAAGTGGTGGAATGTATTTAAAGATGAAGATAGACAAATTATTTTTGATGAAGATAGACAAATTATTTGGGACAAGGATTGTAGTAATCCTATTAGAAACACAAGCTATTTCCAATTGCCTATTATCACAGATCAAGTAGTTACTCAGTTACTCTAGACTAAAGGGCATTGTTTACCTGTATAGGTTAACAAACAGAAGAGTCGATCAGGCATGCAAGACAACTATAACTGGAATACAATGTAGCTAAACAGATAGTACTATGCAGCATGGATGTTCAGAAGTCCAAATTTTATTTCTGTAAACGCATGCACATTCTACCTTTGGCACAAGGGGGAACAGGGAGGGTAGAGAATAACCAACCTGCTGCAGTTGGATATCCCTGAGAGAGGGACGTAAACGAGGAGGCGTCCCGGAGGCTGCCCAAGGAGGGGTGTTCTTTTCCACATCAGAGACAGATGCTGTTTGTGACATGGGTATTGGGTTGGACTGTATAAAAGAACTCAACAATAATTTACCACCACTACTGTCACCAGAGGGATCTTCTACTGGGTCTGTGAGTTTCAACAGCTTTGTATCTATTACTTTGCTCTGCTCATCCTGTATTTCTCGAAGAGATGCAGAGCCTTTCGCAACCTTAGCACCACCCCAAGCAGGGCCATCACTTTTTTGCACAACTGGTGGCAGAACTACAACTTTAGGAACATCATCAAGAGCACCATTTAGAAACATGGAGAGTCCACCTTTCCTATTTTTCTTTTTTGATGCTACAACTGATGAACTGTTACTATTACAGGTAATTCCAAGGTGTCTCTGGGTGACAGAGGAAGAATCTTTTGCCTCTTGATTGGCAGCAGCTCCTTCCAAACCTTTGTGGCCATCCTACAATTGGAAGAGAACTATTAAGAAGCAAAACCATTTCCCCAGCCAAAATCATGAAGAAAAATAGAGTGCAAAAGTTCAATGACCCAATAAAAGCAGCTTCCATGCATAAAGAGCACTGGGGTTTTGCTGAAATGACTTGTTAGAGACCACAAAAAGACTCATAAGAATACCTCCTCAAACTAGTGGTGATACTCTTTTAAGTCAAATAACCAGATTCCTAATTTACTAGACTTTGAAAAGTAGTTATATAGCAGCTCCTCAATATAAAATATAAAACTGAAAAGGGTCCAAAATAACAGAGGAAAGTCATGACTGCTGTTTGTTACTGTTTTTCTTTTAAATACACTTCACATTAATGTACTGAACACACGTTTCATCAGCAAAATCATCCTTTACCTTTTACAAAGTGCCCTTAAACTATGTGAAATGAACAAAAACTGCCCTAGTTTGGTCCAAAAATGCCCCTGTAGTCAATAGTTTGGAAAATGCCCCTAGTTGTCAATAGTCGGAAAAAAACATGCCCTTGTCGTCAATAATTTGGTCCAAGAATACCCTTATTGTTACTTAATGGGTCAAAAATGTCCTTTTCCAAATAAATATATCATTTATTTTCTTTTTAAACATATTTTTTCCTGATACTGATTTTTTTAATTAGAAAATATTTATCCTGGTTCAATTTGGAANTTTACAAAATCCCCTTAAGCTATGTGAAATGAACAAAACTGCCCTCAGTTGATAGTTTGGTCCAAAAATGCCCCGGTAGTCGATAGTTTGGAAAATGCCCCTTGTTGTCAATAGTACAGAACAAAAAATGCCCTTGTCGTCAATAATTTGGTCCAAGAATACCCTTATTGTTACTTAATGGGTCAAAAATGTCCTTTTCCAAATAAATATATCATTTATTTTCTTTTTAAACATATTTTTTCCTGATACTGATTTTTTTAATTAGAAAATATTTATCCTGGTTCAATTTGGAAAAGAATAAGAAATAAAAATATTTTCTATTTTATTAGAAATTTTTTATAGTTATCTAAATGAGGATTAATGACGGGATTACTATGATCTTATATATACAATCTATATTCATATAAAAGGGTACATGGAGTTGGTCTATTTTAATTGTTAAAATGAGATTAAGAAGAAAAAAGATTATTCCATCCTTATTTATTAGTTAAAAGTGATTCTTAAAGGAAAGAAACAATATTAGTGTTCTTTAAAAGTAATATTTTTATTGGAATGCCCACATAGTAACCCCGTCATTAATTTTCATTTAGATAACAATAAAAAAATTCTCATAAAATAGAAAATATTTTTATTTCTAAATCTTTTCTAAATTGAAATGGGATAATCAATTTTTAATTAAAAAATCATCATTAGGAAAAGAATGTTTCAAAAAGAAAAATTGTTGGAAAAGGGAGCATTTTTGACCCATTAAGTAACAATAAGGGCATCTTTAGACCAAACTATTGATGGCAAGGGTATTTATGGATTAAACTACCAACTGAGGGCATTTTTGATTCATTTCACATAGTTTAAGGGCATTTTTTACCCTTTTTCGAATAAAAAATATACAAATACATAAGCAAACCAGGCTGTGTTGTAACCAATAATCTGACACTATCAAGTATCAACCTGATCATCTTAAGATTATAAAAGATATTTCACACTTTTCACTCTTCAGCACATCATTACCCTTCCACATATTAAAATGAAAAACCTTAAAACATGGATGATACTTTTTAATTGGTTCAACTGGACATGGAACATAGTTTACTGTCTTCCACACCAAGGGATTGAACAAATACAAAAGGATAAAACCTCACCTCGTACTGGACTTCAGGAATTTGAACACTCGAGGCACCCTTTCTGGGGCTGGGTTCAGCACTTTCACATTGACTGGATGCTACCTCAATTGGTGCTGCCTTTTGTTTGCTCTTTCTGCTTTGCTTCTTAGGTACATCCACTTTATTGCTCCCTTTTCCATCAGCAAGAACAGAGGATGATACTGTTGATTGGACCGTTTCTACAGGAACACCAAGCTCAGCAAGTGACTTCTCCAATGCTGACTTTGTCTGAAGCTTAGCAATTTGCTGGTTATCAAGAGTCTGCCCCTTGAATCGCTTCTCTTCAAGCATCTCAATCTGCTGCAACTTCTTCCTCAAAGCTCGTACTTGTTTCAGAACCCCTTCTTTAATTTCATCAGACTGTAGGAAGTTATCTAATCTCTGGTCTCTCACTTGTCTCAAAATTGGCCTGCTTGTACAGTTGCCACGTGTTCTAAGTGCCTCAATTTTTTCATTATCTTCTTCACTGTCTATAATGGCAGGGAAGGGGGCAGTAGGAGTTGGAAGCCGGCGATAACTCCAGGGTTCAGATGACTTCATATCCCACACTTTCTCAAGCATGACCAATACGTCAACTGAAGTATTTGCAACTGCATGGCCCGAGACTGTAAATATATAATCAAGATTGCGGATTGCAATATCCTGCAAGAAAAATCCACATAACTTCGGTAAGTGCTGCCCATAAAAATAGTCTTGAATGATAAGTAATGTAGGAAGCACCTGTAACCTACTAACGAGCCCGGCAGCAAATAACAAATCTCGGCACACTAATGCATGTAAGATTGTAAAATAAAAAGAAGAAAAGGTTAAAAAGTTAATCAAAGATTGTCCAGAATCTAAAGACTAAAAACTGTCACGAATAGACAATTGATAAAGAAATTGGGCTCAATTACCACTTCATTTGTATTTATATCATGTTTTACAGCCAAGTACAATCCACCATCAAATTTGAAGTCAAAAGCATAACAATTAAAAGTGAGCTGGGCATCTAACAAAAAACAATATGCAGTAAGAAAGACGAGTTGATTAGACAACAGGTTTTAACCTTTTCTTGAAGCCAGTCCATATTTTTTTTCAAAGGGAAAAGGCTCAAATATGCCATTGAACTTTCAGAAAAGGCTCATTTATGCCATCCGTTAAAAGTTTGGCTCATCTATGTCATTACCGTTTAAGAAAAGGCTCATTCATGCCATTATTTTTTAACGGTGGTTTAGCAAAACCATTTTTGCCACGTGGCCAATTATAATTCGGCCACGTCATTATTTTTTTTATGATAAAAAATCAAAATTTTGAACAAACATTTTTTTCAAAACCATTTTTTACACATGGCCAATTATAATTCGGCCACGTCATTATTTTTTTTATAATAAAAAATCAAAATTCTGAAAAAAAATAATGACGTGGCCAAATTATAATTGGCCACGTGGCAAAAATGGTTTTGCAAAACCACCGTTAAAAAACATTGGCATGAATGAGCCTTTTCTTAAACGGTAATGGCATAGATGAGCCAAACATTTAACGGATGGCATAAATGAGCCTTTTCTGAAAGTTCGATGGCATATTTGAGCCTTTTCCCTTTTTCAAAAGAAGCCTTTCCAACTAAGTGACTGAAAGATTGAAAGAAAGCTAGGATGGTAAGCAGATCTAATATAACCTTTTTGGGGGGGTTCCCCTCCACTTCCCTACCCACTAACTCTTTTTTGAGTCAGATGGCATTGACAAATCTGTCTCCCAGTGAACAAATCGTGAATCGGTCATGACTCTTAAAACATGTAGACTTTCAAGCAGTTTTGTTCAGAAACGACAGAGAACCAATACTCTACCACACATGGCTCTAGTAGCAGACAAAGAGAAGCAAGAAGAAGAAGAACTTTTAGAAGTAAGAGCCAGACTTATAGTCTCATTTTGTTAATCTTTTAATAGAAACAACCAATGGTTAATTATATTACAGAACAAGCACCTAACCCTGAATCTTTTAGCAAATAGAACTACAGAAGATACTCGCGAGAGTTTAGAACATGCTACTACTATAATTGCTATTTACTCTATCATTAGCATTCTAACTTTATAATTCCTGAACCTTATTACTACATCATAACCTCTCTTTGACAAAAGATCACAAAAAAGCACAGAGGGAGTCGACAAGAAAATACCTCACAGTGTTTCCTTAGATCTTCTGCCCCTAGTGAATCGGAAATTTCTAGCAGTTGAATAGAATTCCGTGGCTCCAACAAATGCTCGGCAGTCACCTTCTCACAAAGGCTCTTTAAGGTTGGTGCAGTCTTGTTTTTGGCATCGTCTTTTTCTGAGATATAGGAAACTTCCTCTGACTCAACCTCATCAAACATAAATCCCTCATTGAATTCATCTGTATCACTTTTCATCTTCTGCTTGAGTACAGAATGATTATTGGACATATTAGGTGGGTAACCAGGATGATATAGAGAAGTGATAATCAACAAATGGGTCTCCCCAACGGAAATTGAAGTTGCCTTTTTAACCCCATGTAACCGAGTTAAAGTAGGAGGTTTCTCCTTTCCTTTCTTCCCATCCCACATATACACATCACCTGTCACAGTAACTGCAGCTGTCCAATATTTCCCAGCAGAGATGCATGCTACATTTGTACCACATAGTGAATATAACTACAAATAATTAAGATATGTTAGACATTATTCATGCAGTGCTATAAACAGTATACACAACATAGACAGCAGCTAAAACCTGTTGACAATGCAGATCAGGATCAGATGACACCCAGTGAAATAATGTGCCGTCCTCTGTAAGAGCCACACTATGTGTATTCCCGGCAGCTATTGCAACCACATGAAGACGTTCCTTACGATGAAACTTCATTGGGATGTTGCCCATCTTTTTTAGGAACCGTCCAATCACAACTCTCTTTGGAGTAACAAGCCGGTGACCCCAAGTGAAAACCTCTCCATCAGATCCAAGAACAATTGTATGATACTTAGCTGCAGCAACTCCAACAAACGCCTTTCCCTTCAGATACTCAACTACCCTTGGAGCATAGTTAGAAGCGGAGTTAGATGTTCCATAGCCTAGCTGACCCTCCTTATTGCATCCCCAAGTGAAAACCTCACCCAAGTCAGAAACTACAACAGTGTGTTTGTTTGCTGCAGCTAGAGCAACTACTTTTGACCTCAGTGAACTCACTCTACGAGGTGTAGGTTGAGAGTCTACAGAAGTATACCCAAGTTGACCCTCTGTTCATCATCACTAAATGAATCAATATGCAGTAGGCATAAAGCCAAAAACACATTAACTGCAAGGACACTTGACCAGTTCATATGCACTAAATTACAACCAACAAGGAAGCATGACAATTTTAATACACCTAATAACATCATGGAAATAAGCATTTGAAACAATATTAGCTGCTCGGGATAACTGAAAGTGTTGGTAAATATGGCAATGTGAATATCAGGAAAGCATTTACCTCTGTTGGAACCCCAAGTGAAAACTTCTCCAGCCTCTGTTGCAATAACAGTGTGATGTTTAGCTGCAACAACAGCTTTCACTCGACGTGCCCCTAAACCGCAGATCACCTTCCGTGGAGTTATTACAGCAGCTTGGCCGCTGGAAGAAGAGGAAAGAATATACATTAACAAACACACTTGAAGCTTGAAACCATAAAGGAAACTAACTATGAACCTATACTGCTTTCATGAGAAAGTCTAAGTAGCAGAGTTGAAGAACAGAAAACAATAGAACACAAAATAATCACATTAAAACATTTAGGATTTTAAAAAAAATATCACTCCATTTCAATTTTTTTTAATCAGGAGTCACTCCATTTCATTTAAGTATCTTAGTTTACCTAAGCATGGAGTTCAAGAAAATGAAGGAGACTTGAGAATCTTGTGGTCTTAAGCTAAAGATGTGTATAATGTACCAAAAGGCCGATTGAATCTCGCGGTACGAAATATGCGATGTAGAATATTAGATTTAATTAGTTACTAAATATAAAAAGAGACATTATTTATCTTAACTGACGAAAAAGGAAAGTAAGATATTTACATTGAAACAGAGGGAGTACTAATTTGCCAAATGTCTTGCAAAATACAGATATATACTACATCCCTCTATAAAAACAGAAAAAATATATTGCTGGATTGTTCTGGACAATCAAAAACATTCCTCTTATTCAGGTTACCTATGTATATCAAAGTCAGGCTGCCCAAGACGGCCGCCTCTTCCAAAACCCCAAGTATAGAGTTCTCCACGGGCAGTAACGGCGGCACTATGAAATTTTGCTGCAGAAACCAACTTGATGACTGATCCATGGAGAGAATCAACTTTACAGGGTAACTTTTGAATGTGTGCGTTTCCAGTCCCTAGTTGATAATTCACACCACTGCCCCAACTGAAAACCTCCGTAGCAACTAAAAGGAAAAAAAACATGCAAAAGACAAAGAAAGTCAACCTATCCACTCCTAAAAGAATCATCAAGAGTTACAGAAATTGAAGAGTCTTCACATCCACCTGAATTATTCTTTTCAATGCCCTGTAAATCAGGCCCTGACAACAAATCAATGGGAGTCCTAGATTTCGTATCTTCCAGAGTGATAGAAGCACCAGACTGGAGAAGGATGCTAGAAACAGCAAGATGACCAAAATGCAGGGCGCGATGAAGGCTACTCCATCCTGATTCCCCATCCTGATAAGCTAAACATAGACTTCATAAGACAAATGTACATCAAGCTTTCTAAACAGACGAGATTAAATTGAAAAACTGACATCTTCAGCAATAGATAACCATTACTTTCAAGGTCAGAGGTCCATAACCATTGTACTATACCGCTAAGAATTACTGCACGACTGGAACCCATCCAACCTTATCTGGATTGTGACATATTTTTCTCTTCTAACTTGTCAGGATACAAACTTGATACAACATTGAGGACCATGCCATTTGGTTGTGTGCTCAATAAGTCCCTACAATCTTTCAAGTTACATTGATTTTCACACATGCCATAGAAAATACAGTTTTTTTTCATTTTTCACCCCTACTAGTAGCTTATCTGAACAAATCCCCAAGTCAGACATCAACACAAAACACATGGTTGGTACGATACACCAAATAGCACTCCACAGTTAGCAACTCAACATTACATTGGCATTCTAGCGAACACTTAAAAAAGACAAAAACACCACAGCCAGAGTATTTATCAAAGTACTATCAAAGGGAAAACAGAGTTGACAAATTAGCCATATGAGAAGAAGCGCACTATAAACAAATAATCAAATAACTAAGCCTTGAATACATTGATGTTTTTGAGTGTTGTCCACTATATCTAAGAAACATGCCAATGTTAACCAAAGAGTGAGAAACAAAGGGGGAAAAATGTAAGTAATTATTCACCCTATCACGTGACGGCTAAAACTAAGAGAGCAACAAGTCAGCATGCAAGTATAAATGACATCATAAAATTGAGATGACAGAAGGACCAGAAGACTAACACACCCTAGCATTAGGATCTGCACCAGCAGCAAGGAGCCTCTTAACAATTGGGATGTGATTTCTCCAGGTTGCAATATGAAGAGGTGTAAGGCCAAAGTCATTCCTAAAATTGATATTTCCTCCACTCTTCTTGAGGAATGCCAAAGAAGAATCAACATCAGCTACAGACCCGTCTTGTACTGCAGCCCACAGATCTTTGGAGAATCCATTGAATGAAACTTTTCTAGTAGGAATGTGTTGCTTCTGGCATGATAAATGAACTACTTCGTCCATTAGGTGATAATTGATCTAAGTTGGTCTCTATCTTTTGAATCTCTTATAAAGTTAGCAGCTGTCACTACCACTCACGACAGCAAAAAAAACTTTTGCCAAAATAATAGGCTAGTGAATATAACGTTCAAAGTTCTTCCAAGTTAGTATTTCAGAGTCTTCAGAAAATGAAATCAAGACATCTTGAACTTGTCGTACAACACGCTAAAACAATGTAGTCTTTAGAAAGACATCTCCATCAACGCCTCCCACATGAATGAATATACACCACAAAATAGTCCTTGGTATAGCCTGTCAAAGAAAATACCGAAATAAGAATTTCCACATTCTTTGACAGAGAATATAAGGCACATAGCATGACCATCTTGGAGAAGAAGACAAATATTATTTACAATGAAACATGTGTGTGAATGTGTATGTGAGATAGAGAGAAAGAGAGCAATCAGAAACACAAATAATAGTTTTACATCAGCTGGCATAACCAGACATCAAAGAGAGAGAGAAACACAAAAAATAGAGGGAGTTGAAAAAAACAAAAGCAAAGCAATTCAACTTCCCAAGATCTATTTTTTTTTAAACAAGCTACATTTGCAACCTTTCTTTTCTTATAAACAAACAATGTCTGAATTATAAATGGTGTACATCTCAGGCCTAACAATTTTAGGTCATCTAAACCAGTATTCTTCTTCTTAAAAACATCATTTGTATTCGTCAGATCAAACTAAATGATCCTAATCTGAATAAGGTATTCCCTCGTGATAGCGTACATGCTTATTCTTAACGTCTATCTCATTAGTCCAAATAATCAAATCCACATTGCAAATAAACAAATACTTCTTTTTAATAAAATACAACTCTATAATGTTCTGATTGATGGCAGGTAGGAGAGATGAGCGTTTAAACGAGTACAAACAGATATTTGAACATAAAAAGTAGATAAATATACTTTGAGGAGATACTTCCACCAACCCCCAACCCCCAAAAGTGCCCAGTCGAACACACAGTAAGTGTAGGGTAAAATTAAACCAAGCTGAGGAATTCTCCGCCATTTCAGAATGTCTCACTTTTGCAATACAAACAAAAAGTCAATCTCTAAGCAGAAAATCAGAACATACAAGATTGCTACACACAAGAATTTGGATCAGAACCCATCATCATCCTCGAAACAAAAAAAAACACGAAAAAAGGAAACTTGACCAGTAAAGCAAGGGATAGACTAAACATTCAAAATGGCACTGCCCACCATGCCAAAATCAAATCTTTCTCAAATTCACCAACTGGACAGTCCAAGAATAACAAAGATTGGTGGTAAAAGAAAACCCAGATCAAAATTGATGAAGATGTGCAATAAAAGCGTCACCTTTGACTGGTTGGATGAAAACAGGAAAGGTTCCGAATTAGCAAAATTTCTCCTCTCTCTTCTCTCTTCAAATATGGATAACTATATTAAAGTTGTGGAGGTGATCAACAGTGTGAAAGATTTTACATTTTTTTTGTTTTAGAGAGGAGAGAGGAAGAAGAAGCGGAGAATATACCCTAATAGAACCCAAAAATATGCAAAAAAAAAAATGGACAAGGGAAGAGTTTTGAAGAGAAATCCGATGCATTCGGAGGGTGATATGGTAAATGGGATTGTAAACACAGACGATAGTTCCCTTTGATTTAACTTATATTACGATATTTAGTAGGTTTTTGGTCATTTGATATCGTATCATTATATGAAATTCTTAGATGAAATCAATGTTTGGATATGTGATTATATATTCTCCAAAAATATTGATTTGGAAATATAATATCATGATTTGGGATTTTTTAAAATATAAAAATTGATTCACAAGTTTATATTTTGTTAAAACAACCGCATATTTATATCTACTGACCATTTATTTCATATGTAAATAAAACTTAGGCTAAAGTCATTGACGGCCTCTTAAAGTTGTATGCATAATTCACTTAGACATCATATCTTAGGTTTTTTCCAATTAAACACCTTTATTAGTTAAAAAGAACATACATATTGAACATTTTCTGACAATCAACTAAATATAGAGAGTGTGTGTCATACACTCACGAATGATATGGCATAGTAACCAATAAAAAAAGACATGCAGCATTGGGCTCATAATAACAATTCAAACATAAATTAGAATGAAAAATAAAATAAAATTTTGTTGTAAATATGTTTGTGTGGATGTCCATAACTTCAAGGTTTAATTACACCATAATGTATAGTAACTCTCACACCTTCCATAATCTCCCCCCTTGATATTCCTCCATTATTTATATGGTTAATGTCATATTTATGACTAACCATTTAGTATGACTCTATGTGATACTATAAACGATAAAGGGTCTAAAATACCCTCAAACTATTAGAAATGATATAAAACTACCTTTCATCTACCTTTTAACTCCCAAATACCCTTAACATCTACCTTTGGGTCCAGCATTGACCTTTTTTTTAATAGCTACTCAGAATTTAATTGTTTCCCTAAATATGCGGTGATATTTTATTGGTCACATTTTAAATAATCTAAATTAATTTACGAACTCACCAATTCCTAATTTGACCAACCCAAATCATATCCACCCGATCCACATTAACTTAAACTCCACTGAACCCATCTTTGTTCTTTTTTGCTCTATAACTCATCTTCCTAAGCGTCAAGAATTTCATGAATAGTTTGTCAATTAGGTGAAGAATCTCATTTTACCCAATAACTTATATATCAGTTGAACAATAGCAATTAAAAGAAATTAAATGGTTAACACTGATGCCATCATTGTTGCTCATGATGGCAATATCTATACCTTTCGAACCATCACCATTGGAGTTTTCAGAACCTAAGTTGGGTTTGTTGACTCCTCTAATTTCCAGAGAAGTCGTCAGAAAGTTCACCGACGACGGGTGTTGAAGTTGCAGAAGTTGGGATGGTGGTGTTAGACTTATGAATTGTTCTCCTATTACCGTGAACTCACCGGTAGATCAAGAAATGAAATTAGCTAAGACGAGTGAAAGTGACAACTAACAAAAATGAAATATGGTAAACAATTAGGAGGAGATGGATGAAGTATGTCTTTTATATAAAGTCTCTTCATAGTTTTTATAATGGAAAAAATGGAGAATTTGGATATGTTTGGTTAAGTTAATATGGATCGGGTGAGTATGATTTGGGTGGGTCTAATTAGAAATGGATCGATTTGTAAATTAATTTAGATTATTAAAAATGTGACCAATAGAATATCGCCACGTATTTAAGGAATTAATTAAATTTATTTAAATGAGTGATTGTTAAAAATATGGTCAATATTGGACCAAAGGTGGATGTCAAGGGTATTTGGGAGCTAATAGGTGGATAAAGGGTAGTTTTATACGATTTTCAATAGTTTGAGGGTATTTTAGGCCCTTTCCCGTACACTAAATAGAGGCATTAGAGTTCACACTTGATACACTTGAATACTTGGAAGAATAAGACTAGCTCGGATCTCTTGTCTCCCTATTTCTATTGCTTTCATCTTCTATATTTCTTGTCTTATTTTGCTTTAATTTTATAACATCTTATCTACACGAGTCTCTAAACTCATTTCAATATCATCTTCGAATAGAGTTCAATTTGATTCCGTAAGTGGTGACCAATTTGATTTAGTAAGTGGTGACCAATTGATGAAAAAAAGGTAAGTTATTAGTATTGTTGAGATTGTGTTGTTTTCTTTTTGTAACAAGGTGAATGATTAATACTATTGTTACTATGTCTTTTTTTTTCACCTATGACTATATATACTTTCTTTTGTATGTGAAACTTATTATATATTTTATTTATGATTATGCTCACTATTTTTTTATTACATAAGGTTTTAATTTATTTTGTTTTGTGTGTGAAANTAATTTACGAATTCACCAATTCCTAATTTGACCCGCCCAAATCATATCCACCCGATCCACATTAACTTAAACTCCATTGAACCCATCTTCGTTCTTTTTTGCTCTATAACTCATCTTCCTAAGCGTCAAGAATTTCATGAATAGTTTTTCAATTAGGTGAAGAATCTCATTTTACCCAATAACTTATATATCAGTTGAACAATAGCAATTAAAAGAAATTAAATGGTTAACACTGATGCCATCATTGATGCTCATGATGGCAATATCTATACATTTCGAACCATCACCATTGGAGTTTTCAGAACCTAAGTTGGGTTTGTTGACTCCTCGAATTTCCAGAGAAGTCGTCAGAAAGTTCATCGACGACGGGTGTTGAAGTTGCAGAAGATGGGATGGTGGTGTTAGACTTATGAATTGTTCTCCTATTACCGTGAACTCACCGGTAGATCAAGAAATGAAATTAGCTAAGACGAGTAAAAGTGATGACTAATAAAAATGAAATATGGTAAAAAATTAGGAGGAGATGGATGAAGTATGTCTTTTATATAAAGTCTCTTCAAGGTTTTTTATAATGGAAAAAATGGAGAATTTGGATATGTTTGGTTAAGTTAATATGGATCGGGTGCGTATGATTTGGGTGGGTCTAATTAGAAATGGATCGATTTGTAAATTAATTTAGATTATTTAAATATTACCAATAGAATATCGCCACGTATTTAAGGAATTAATTAAATTTATTTAAATGAGTGATTGTTAAAAATATGGTCAATATTGGACCAAAGGTGGATGTCAAGGGGATTTGGGAGCTAATAGTTGGGTGAAAGGTAGTTTTATACGATTTTCAATAGTTTGAGGGTATTTTAGGCCCTTTTCCGTACACTAAATAGAGGCATTAGAGTTCATACTGGATACACTTGAATACTTGGAAGAATAAGACTAGCTTGGATCTCTTGTCTCCCTATTTCTATTGCTTTCATCTTCTATATTTCTTGTCTTATTTTGCTTTAATTTTATAACATCTTCTGCACGAGTCTCTAAACTCATTTCAATATCATATCCGAATAGAGTTCAATTTGATTCCATAAGTGGTGACCAATTTGATTTAGTAAATGGTGACCAATTGATGAAAAAAGGGTAAGTTATTAGTATTGTTGAGATTGTGTTGTTTTCTTTTTGTAACAAGGTGAGTGATTAATACTATTGTTACTATGTCTTTTTTTTTCACCTATGACTATATATACTTTCTTTTGTATGTGAAACTTATTATATATTTTATTTATGATTATGCTCACTGTTTTGTTATTACATAAGGTTTTACTTTATTTTGTTTTGTGTGTGAAATATTTTGGGTTCACATGAAAATTGAAAAAAGGTGGTGGTAGTGAGCAGTTTTATTTTAGTGTAATTGGATTTTTTTTTTTAGTGTGCAATTAATTTTTTAGTGTACAATTGATTCCTTGATTTATAACGGTAATTCACTAACTTAATTATTGTACACTAAACATAATATAATACAATACTATACGCAACTCTTTCTTTTGATAAGTTTAAGATATTAGTACATACTTTGTTGAGAATATTTTTATTGTGTATGTTAATCACAAAGTGATAATATTTTTTTAAGGCTCAACGGTGAGTCCTATTATATTTGCCTTGCTATGTCATTGATTGAGGGTAAGACGAAGGATTCAAGTCCTATCGTACCAAGAGGGTAATACATCGGGTGAGAGTCTTGGTGCATCATGATAATAAAATGTTGGGGTTGGATCACAAAAAATAATGACTTAAAACATTTTTGTATGGGTAAGACGTTGGGTTTAAGTCCCAACGCAATATAATGACGATGTAGTGATGACTGAGCAAATTGATATGCTTTTGATAAAAGTCATGAAATACGCCCAATTGATTTGCTTCATTCCCTTATGTGAATATGGTACCAGTGCATATTTTGTCTGGAATATGACAAGTGATTGAATATATGAATATGGGTGTGGTAAAATGTTAATGGTCATCATTATGATAATTAAAAGGAAACATTATGGGTTCTTAATTAAGATGATCCTTCAAAATGTGAAGGTAACTTTTACCATCAAAGTTGTATTAAAGATTATTGGCCATGTTATTGTTAGTGTAAGTTCAATTTGAAAAGTTTTATAAATCCTCCATCAAATTAAAAGAAAAAAAAAACGTGAAAGTGATTTTTATCTTTCAAGGTGATGATGAGGTGGGACATGTAAATATACCAAATATCAAGATGTGACAATGAGCTTCTAATGAAAAACTTATGGAGTACGTATAAATGGATATAATCAACTCCTTAAAGAGATTATGGCTTATAATAAGCATTGTGAATGCTTATCCATTCTTGAAAGTGAATGTGATAAAACTAAAGATAAGGACATGATCATGTATGGTTGGATAAATGTCATCTCACCTCTATGGGAGGTTTGAGAAAATAAAAAAAATATATAATTTGACATAAATGGTCATTTAGTCATGCACTTTGAGTACATCACAAATATTGAAATACATTTTATTATGAACCACTAAAGGCCGGGCAAAAAGAAAGAAATAACTATTTCCTATAAAGGTTGTAGTCATGACCAACATAAATATTATTGTGTGACAACACAAATTTGTCATTGATTGTCAAGAAACAAGTCTTGTATATAATAATTTTAACCATGACAAATAAGAATAATTTTCTCCTTGAAGAAGATGGTCACCATACGAATGATGTTGTGAAATTTATGGTAGTACAAAAAATTAATTGAGAGATCTGAAATTGCTAATTTGTTACTATTCAAAGAAATGAAATTGTTCATAGTATTGGGGTTGTATAAATCTAAAATGAAACTTTTTAAGTTTCAGATGAATGAAAAGAAAATTATTATATTGAGACTATAAATTATGGGAAGACTTAATATCTTCATATTACTACAACGAAGCGGGGTTATAAATATTTACGTAAAAGATTATCCATTTTTTCCTCTTGTTTGTTGTATACAAATATGAGCATAATGATGAAATCACATGCAAAAGTAAACTACAAGTTTACTAGAATAAATATCAATTGACATACTCGGTTGGCCATTCTGATTCAAATGTGATGCAAAAGATATTAAGAATTCACGTGGCTATATGTTGAAGAAATAAAAAATTCTTCAAGAATTAACTTTTGATGTTTGTTCTCATGATAAAATGGTCATTGTACCAGCTAAGATTGGGATTGTATACCCTAAAATTATTTGAAACATATAAAAAGGTGAATATAAGCTCGTTCACCTGCCATATGAACCGATTACTATTATGATTTAATAGATGCATCTATGATATGATCACGTGTGCATTTGTATCAACTTACAAATTAATTTTTGTCAAGTTGTTTGCTCGAATTGTTAAATTAAAAGCACAGAACTATAAAATTATGTTGATAATGCTGGTTGGTTTAGCAGAAATTGTATGCCTCAAATTAAAGCTAGACCATTGATTATGAGAACAAATCTCTCAAATAAAATTTGATATGAGATGAGCTTATTTAACATGCACACATCAAGCCAATAGGGTTCTTCCATCACAATTGGTTCAGGGCCAAGAACCAAATAATTTCCATCTAAATATTTTATGTGTGCATATACGATTTTATTGCCCCACCACGCACAATGATGGATCCGCAAATGAGGTTGGGGGAAAATGTTAGATTTCCTAATATTAGGGGGAGATATGTTTAGCAACTAAAAATTATGTGTGAAGTGAATTATCTAGATCCACGTTAAAAAATGTGAACTTCAAGTTCAAAAGATAATTCTTTTGTAAAATATTGTAAATAATTTGCCAGATGTATTTACTGACCCAATATTTTAATTAAGTTCTAAATGATCCAATAAATAATCCTTGAAGGACAGAGTCTATGGTACGCCAGAAGCGTGATAGACCAATCGATTCCAAACGTAAACTTCTTGAGGAAGGAGAGGAGAAAATTATCAAAATGGTCATGATAATGAGGTAAATGGTTTGAAAGAGCACTATGACACATAACACTTTATAAAAACCTCGGCAAAGGTTCAAATACCTGAAATAATGAAAAATGAAGAGATCTCAATAAGCTATGTCATATTGAAATCGAGTCAAAACAATCGTCGACGATATCTTTGATATAATGTGGTGCTCAACATTACAAATGGTAATGAGGATCTTGTAAACAATTGGCCAATAAAATATGCAATTCAAGTATATTGTATTTCACTTGAAAAGTGATGTCTTGAACTTGCAGTCCCATAGATTAAGGAATAATGTCAGTGGGGGTATAAATGAATTATTATGGCGAAAGTATAATTGTAAGATTTAAAGTATGAATTGTGCCTTGGGGCATAAAAAATTATCGCAAAAGTCCAGACATTATTGTACGGAGATATGTTCTCCAGTGGTGAATGCAATGAGGTTTCTTTCAAACTGGCAATAGATGAAATACTTGAATATGTATAATGAAATCATTGTCATGTCTAGCTAGACAGTGAAGGTTCTATGAAAATCTTTGAAGGATCTAAAAGATTTTAAAGTGATTCCATTGAATAGTACCCCACTGGTTGTGAGATCGCTTAAAATACATAAAGATCAATTTTAATCTTATGAAAATGGTTTGCACATATTATGTGTTAGTGCAGTCGATGCACTTATTTTTCATGCTATTATTATTCATGAGACAATATTTTTATTAATGTGCAAAAAAGAGATAATTCACTTGGAGATATTTGATTCGTATCAAGTTGGTATTAATATAGTATTTCTAACCAATATTGTCAAGGTTCTATTGGTTATATATGTCATACCCCGAGCCTACACCCTGAACGTAGCCGATACTCAAGAACCATTGCTGGCCCAAAGCGAACCCTTGGCCTGGCTCAACTCTCAGCGGAAGATTTACTCAACATAAGATGAAATCAAATGTAAACTTTAACTCAAAATCACAAAAGATAATCTCATAATATTTTATAAATAAAACATTCAAACTGGCCTCAAGGGCAACTCAAGTCTAGAACATAACAACTGAAATGAACAAGACTCATGAACTACTGTCTATCTATCTATGAAACCTTTAATACTATGAGGGATGTCGGGACAAGACCACCGATCATCCTAAGAAACTGAATAACAGAAAATAAATGAGGGATCCTCTGGATGTAAGCAAGCTCGCTAAAATACTCTAGAACTCGATTGGATCAACGAAGCGCTGGTTGATTATCCTGGTTACCTGTATCTGCATCATGAAAGATGCAGGCCAAATGACATCAGTATATGAAATTTACGAGCATGTAACGAGAATACTGAACATAACCTACAAGCTTGAACTGATAAAAAAGAAGCATACTCACCTCGACTCGACTCTACTCTACTCAAGAACTACTCATGGATACTCAACTCAATGCAATATAAAACGATGATAAAAGTGCAGTTTATATAAAGCATGTAAAAGAGTAATAGCAACTCAATGTATTTAAAAATACAACAATAACTCAGTTTGTATATAAAAATACAACTGACAACCATCATTATGAGCTATGTGATGATACATCGTCTAGCCCATGCTACCAGTACTATCCTATACTTTATCGGGGGTATAGAACTCCTCAACTAAGTGGATCTACTAGTCTATGCTTAAAAATCAATAAGGAATCATCTAAAAAGTATGAACCTTTATACCCACATTGGCTACATGGTTTGTGGGGGCTGTGAGTTGTTAGGATTCTCCCTCACATCAATGCTCAATACTAATCCCAAAATATAACTTAGCTCATTATGTTTTAAAGAAAATATTTCCTCTTCCTCAACTTCGAGATTATTACTCAAAAAGTTTCTCTAAAATGAGTTAGTACTTAAAACTGCTCATGAACTCTTTTGGAAATCGGTATTTCCTCTCATTTTAAATGTAAAAACATTTGATCTTGAGAATACTTAGTTCCCTTATATCATTTTAAAGAAAATGAACTCAAATCTACTTGTCCTCAACTCAAATGTTCAAGTGTTAAAACAAGTTTTAAAAGATTGTAAAAAGACTTCTCAAAATGATTCGAAAGAACTTTCAAGACTTAATTCTTAAATCTACCTTTAATTTGAATTATGAATTCAAGATTATGATTTATGATATGAAGGATATCGTGATGATTAAATGAGTTTTAGATAGTTAATAATGAGAAACGATTGAAAAACACTGTCTGGAGATCAAGTCCGCGACATATTTTTTGAAACAATGGAGTCTGCGTTCTCTCCGCGACGCGGACATAGAAATTTCTCTCTGGGGGAGCAAACCCACGGCGCAGACTTGGGCGCCAATTTCTGCCTGATCTTTTCTACCTCTCCAAAAATCGATCACCTCATACCCACTGAAATTCTAAGGTAAAAACTCTCGAATTCTTATAACTCAGGACAATTCCAGCGAAACCTACTCAAGAACTATCAATTTACTCAACCCCTTAACAAAATCTTCGCCTCAAGCACTTAATTAAACATCATGGTTCAAGAATGAAAAATAACTCTTCAAGAAACTCATCAAGAACTTAATTCCTCAATATCTAGGGATGAATTCGATAATGTAAAACATGATTGGCGTGTGGATGAACGAACCCAACAGTATGAAAACTTACATACCTCGATTTGGCTAAACAAATCCTTGATTCGCTAAAACCTTTTTCGTATTTCCTTTTCTCCTCTTCTTGAATTCTCCTCTAAAACCCTAAGCGTTGTTTAGAATTGTAAAACTGACCCAAATCAGATTACACCCAAAATTATTTACTAAATTGGGTAAGGAAAAGACAAAAATACCCCTCACATTTTCAAGTAACTTTCCTTAATTGGACAGCCGGACTTCAAACGGGCATATCTCCCTCATACGAGCTGGAAAATTTGCAAACTCGATGGAATTGGAAAGAGGTTCCAAGACCTTTCATTTGATTCCTTATAGGTCACCTAATTCATCATGTACTGAAAGTTATGGTCATTTGAAGTTGACCCAAAACTCACAACTTAAGCATAACTTGTAAAATTTCAGCTTAACTTTTTCCCATATTTAGCTCTTTCTAAGGTGGGATGCTACAATATCTCCCCCTTGGGAACATCGTCGTCGAATGATATCACTCTATAGTAAAACTAAGGGTTGAAGCATCTAACATCCAACTCAAACATTCAACATGCAAATTAACACAACATTTCAACTTAAAAAGTACTAAGAAAATAATTAGTACCTTCATTGGAAATTTCTCCGGGATCAAAGAGATGTGTATATATCTTCTTCATATCCTCCTCAGCCTCCCAAGTAGCTTTCTCAACAAACTGATTCCTCCATAAGACCTTGACTGATGCTACCTCCTTGGTTCTCAACTTGCGAACCTGACGATCAAGTATCTCAACAGGTACCTCCTCATAAGATAGACTATCCATAATACCAATATTTTTTGTAGGTATAATAAATGAAGGATCTCTCATACACTCCATCAATATTGAAATGTTAAGCACCGGATAGACTGCTGCTAACTCTAACGGTAGCTCCAACTCATAAGCTACATTGTCAATCCTCTTGGATATCCTGTAAGGACCAATATACTGGGGACTAAGCTTCCCCTTCTTGCCAAACCTCATAAAACCCTTTATGGTTGAAACCTTAAAATAAACCCAATCGTCCACCTCAAACTCCAAATCTCTTCTCCTAACATCTGTATAGAATTTCGGTGACTCTGCTCTCTTTTCAACCTTTCTTGAATAGTCTTCACTTTCTCCATAGCTTGATGAACCAAGTATGGTCTTATCAACCTGAACTCACCAACCTCAAACTATCCAATAGGAGATCTACATCTTCTCCCATAAAAAGCCTCATAGGGAGCCATTTGGATGCTAGGGTGGTAACTGTTGTAATAAGCAAACTCAATGAGAGGTTAGTGATCATCCTAACTACCCTTGAAATCAATCACAGACGCCCTCAACATATCCTATAAAGTATGAATTGTATGCTTTGCTTGACCATCAGTCTGAGGGTGAAAAGCAGTACTCAAATTTACCTTGGGACCCAAACTTTCTGGAAAGACTTCCAAAATTGTGCGGTGAATTGTGCACCTCTATCTGAAATAATAGACACCGGAACTCTATGAAGTCTGACTATCTCTTGAATATATAACTTGGCATAATCCTCTGCTGTAAAAGTAGTCCTTAGTGGTAAGAAATGGGCAGATTTAGTCATTCGATCCACAATCCCAAATCGAATCATGTTGTCTGCGAGACTGCGGTAAACCAGTAATGAAATCCATATTGATCATCTCTGTCACGACCCGGGATCACCCCTTAGTCATAACCGGCGTACTCGACCTCGAAGAGGTCTAATACAAGCCTCTTAGCATTCATTCATCGCATAGACATTAAAACCATAAGGAATTAAGAACTTTCTTTACCAAGAAAACATTTCATAAAAAAAAAACAATAGCAAGCGGAAGACTTTCTAGACTTTATACATGATGTCTCAAAACCATCTAATACTTTAGAGTACAAAATTCGGGACCAATCCCATACACAACTTAAACAATACTAAAAAGACATAAAAGAACATATGGGGTATTGTCCTCGAATATATGAGGACTCACCAAGTCTTCATCTTCAACACTTAGAAACCTATCAAATAGCCATGACATGTCATCATCTCCAAATCCCTACACTTTAGTCCAAAAAGGGAAAGAAAGG
>NW_026030698.1:31573-60634 GCF_019186545.1 Solanum stenotomum
AATTCTTAACAATTCCACATAGATAAATACATATATGAACAGTCCACAACAATCTACACAATAATCGTCCATCAATTACACAAAATCAATACACCCACTTTAGGCCAAATTTAGAGAATTTGAGAAGACATGGGTTCATGGGAATTTCTTTCTAAAAACCATTAATAATCATTAATAACCATATAAATCATCATTTAAAACCTTTTTATGCAAGAACCCATGCTAGAATCGAAATAGGTTTTTGTGTGTATTTGAAAAACCTTGAAAACCTTTTGATTGGGTTCCTTGAAAGAAAGAATAATCAAGGATAAGGATCCCCATACCTCTAAGTTGAAAACCCATGAAAATTGGAGAAGAAGCACTCGAAATCTTCAACCCTAGCTCCAACTCCTCTCCTTCCTTGAGTTAGAGAGAAATATTTGAGAGAGGGAATGATTTTTGGAAATTCTAAGAGGAGTGACTTAAATGAAAGGAATTAAGTCATAAAAATGTCTAATAGTTGTTAGGAAAAGAATAAAATAACATAGGGTCAATTTTGGAAAAGGACTAAGGACCCATAAAGTCTTAACTTAAAAATTCTACCCCTTCCCGTCTTAGTTCGCCCTTTTTTTCAGCTTGACAGTGCTTCAATATTTCGGGCATAACTTTTTACTCCAAGGTCGGAATTGGGAAAACTCAGTGGCATTGGAAAGAGAACTCAAAGACCTTTAATTGGATAGGTAAAGGTCCACCTAATTCATTTTGAGCTAAAAGATATGACCATTTAAAGTTGACCCTTACAACTCACTAGTTCAAATGACTAGTTTCCGGACGTCACGGTCATTTCTCATCATTTCATCAAGTTCTCAACTCCAAACTCACATGTGAGGCTCTAGTTTCACTAGTTCATTTTTAGGGTCGTTACAATCTCCTACTTCCATTCCGGAATATCTATGTTCTGAGCTATACCACCAGGCCTCTTGTGCTCTACCTTGACTTGTTGGCAATTCAGACAATTAGCAACGAACTCTGCAATACCCCTTTTCATACTATTCCACCAATAGACTTTTCTCAAGTCGCGATACATCTTTGTGGAACCCGAATGGATAGAGTATCTGGAGCTATGAGTTTCCTCCATGATCCTCTATTGGAGTTCATCCACCTTGGGTACACACAATATACCTTGATACCTCAATACACCATCTCCCCCTTGTTCAAAATCCATCACTTTTTGCTTATGAAATTTGCCTTAAATTCAAGCAAAATAGGATCTTGGTCTTGTTTCTCTCTCACTTCGGACACTAGTGACAATTCATCCCTATTCATCATCACTACTTCTCCTTCATTGGAACCCATTAACCGAACTCCTAATCATCCAAGTCTTTGCACATCTTCGGTTAATTCTTTCTTGCCTTCCTCAACATGGGAAGTACTACCCATAGACAAACTGCTCAAGGCATCAACAACAATATTAGCCTTACCTAGGTGATAGAGAATACTCATATCATAATCCTTGAGTAACTCCAGCCACCTCCTCTGTCTAAGATTAAACTTTTTCTGACTAAATACATATGCAAAGCTCTTACGATCGGTGAACACATCTACATGAACACCATAAAGATAGTGACGCCATATTTTCAAAGCAAACACTACAACAACCAACTCTAGATCATGGGTTGGGTAATTCCTCTCGTGAACCTTAAGTTGTCTGGAGGCATAAGCGATAACCTTACCATTCTGCATTAATACTCAACCCAGTCCAACTCCGGATGTGTCATGCCTCGAGGCTACCCCCTTGACGTAACATGGGACCTAGGATCACAAATGACCCCAAGCTAACCCTGAGTGTGGCATATCATAAGCATACTGAAAATACTGAATAAAGAGATACTATGCAGAAGATAAAACAAGAGATAATTGAAAGATGAGGAATACCCAATACTGATTTGAATATATATAAAACCACTAAGAGTTCAATGATATTGAACATTCATTCAAATCTAAAGCATAATCTAATACTATGTTTGAAAAGCCTATACTGACTAGAGTTGCTAGGATATCCCCCCAGCTAACTCTAGCAAAACTAAAAACTGAAATAAAAGAATGAATATGAAAGACATGTCTATTGTCCTCAAAGTATGAGGACTCTCCACTGAAGCTGTGATTTCACGTATCAGGACACTTCTTCCAATTCTAAGTGCCAACGATCATTAGTCAGTAATATAACCCAACTAAGTGAGTTGGGGTCGAATCCCACAGGGAGTGGTACGTGCTTAAGATTCATGAGCCAAGTACAAATATGTTCAAGTCAATCATAGGTAAAGACATTTACAAATAAAAGCATAATTCAAATTTAGGGTGACACAAGTGTCAAATATGTGGGTTTTGATTGTAATTATCAACTACAACAACAGCAAATAACACTAATGAACAAGTAAAGAGACGAGTTCTTGGGATGTGATTGGATTATAGGCTAACGTAGACAAATGGGTAATTGGAACTGATAGTAAATAGCTGTGAATTAGAGAATAAGCTAGACTTTAGTGGGGATAAACTTTCTCTCGAACAATTTACCCCGAATCAAATTGGTTTCTCTCGAACACCCATAAGCAACAATTAAGATTAGCCTATGCTTTTCACTCTCTTGAGCTGAATGTGTGGAAAAGGGTTTAGGATTCACTCTGTCGAGCTGAACCCATAACAACCAAATACCTATAGACCATCAAATCAATAATCTTGGTTTTAAAACCTGTCTCTCGAGCAAGTCAAAAACACGAAGGTAGAACTGCATTTGCAACTACAGCCCTTTAAATTAACCCATAATTACTGATTGAAATCACCTTTAAACATAATTTAAACTATCAATTAACAATACCCATAAGCTAAATCAACCCATAATCACACCCCAAGAATTGGGGTTTTAGCTAGACATTATAAAAAGATAGAAATCGTTACCAAATTGTGTTTCGATCAACTAGGTAAGATTAATTTCGTCTTTACAAAGGTCCAAATTGAAGAATCTCAAAGACCCACTTCCAATTTCTCAAAAATGGAAAACTTCAATTATTCAAAGCTAAGGAAAATATTGTCTCAATACTCAGAGTTCTATCTAAAACTGATTGTATATTCTGAAAACTAATACTAAACTAATAATTCAAAATTTTATTTATAGTCGCCAAATATATGTTGCAAAGGACCAATCGGCGCAGTAAGTCGGGATCGCTGATTCACTCGGCGATCCGCCCTTTGGTCAGTTCCATCACCTTTTTTCCTTTGTCTTCAGCATCCTCAAGTTCTGTAACTTTGGGCGATCTAACACTGCATCGCGGAACCGTTCAACGACACGCTGACTACTCAATTCCATCGCTGACTTGATTTTCTTCTTCAGGGCTTGGCACACTGGAACTTTAGGCAAGATCATAGCCATTCGGCGACTCGCCCGATGGGTTAGGCGATCACCAGGCCTTCTTTTCTTCATTCTTTTAGCTGCCTTGTTCCTTTTTGCTCATTAGTGTCCATGCTTTGTTCCTCAATCCAAATACCTAGAAATCAAGGATTTACATCAGTTATTTGCACAAAATAAGCATTTGAGGACACTAAATCTATTAAAATAATGCCTTATATGAGTCCAAATCGTGGACTCATCAACACCCCAACTTAAACTTTTGCTTGTCCTCAAGTAAAACTCAAGTTCAGCAGTTCAAAAAGGATGTCTCAAATAGTGCTACACAAGATTTAATCATGAATGCACTAAAAAAGACTCAACTTACTCATGCAAGGATCAATTGTGCACTCAAAGATTCAAGTTGTGACTCACCATTATCAAAGACTCTCAAGTTCACAATACTTACTTCAAATGCAAGTTCAAGCTCAACATAGGTACTCAAATGCCTTCACACAAAGAATGATTCCATATTCACACACAATGGTTCAACAATTTATAGCTCCGAAATCAGAATCAACACTCATACTAAAAAAATAACACACAATGCTTGACTTCACCCATAGGTTTGCAGGTAATTTTCAATCAACACTTGTTTCAGCTCACTCAAGATCAAAATGGTCTTTTCAAGGTTTGTAACGGGGCTGAGTGTAAAGGTATGGTCATTTAGGCTCAGTGAATTCTATCCTCATGAAACGTGGTGTGAACAACACTTTCTTTCCTTTTCTTCATCATTCTCATTCGTGCTCATAAGTGACCCCATTATTCATCTTCCATGGATTATTGGACACCCCATTTATTTTTTCATTTTCACAACTTTATTCCACAACTTTTTCATTCTTTTTCTTTCTTATTCTCTTCATCTTTTTTTTTTGTATGGAGGGGTTCCATCTTTCTCAAAACCATGGGTCAAAGGGGACTTCTTTGCACTTCTTGATTTACCTTCTCTTTTCACCACACCCCCAAATTAGGCTTTTGGCTTAAGTTTAATATTCAAACAAACTACATCTCATGAGGATTAAGGGTGAAGGGATAAAGAAGGGTCACAATTTCATCAAGTTTCTTCCAAGGAAAGGCTAAGGCTCAAAAAGTGATCAAGTGAAGTTCACACACTCACAAGGTAGGCCACAAAAAGAGGTATAATGTCAAATTGTTTCACACTCTTCAAAGTTGCCTAAGATTATTTCAAGAGATTGCATCATTTAGTCAACTGGACCAACAGGACAAATTCTAGGTGTCATCACACATGGTTCACGGTAAGCTCATCACACAAGGCATTGGCACCAATGTCAAATAAGACTCCACACTTTCTCTAGTTGACTTCACGTATCAGGACACTACTTCAGTTCAAGTGCCAACGATCGCGTGTAGTGATATAACCCAATCAAGGGTTGGGATCGTTCCCATAGGGAGTGGTTTCGAGAATTGATAGAAAAATAAAATTTAGTTCTAATCAGTCATAACTATAAACATTATCGAATACACACATACTAAATCTAAGGGGTGACGCAAGCGTCAATTATCAATGGGGGTTTGTATTAATTAACAACTAAAAAGACAAAAATATAAGAAAACGCGATAGGGAGACTGGATTCTTGGGATGTGATTGGAATACGGGTTAAACTAAATTATCTGGTACATGCTTTTGCTAGTAAATTGGTTAACATTTGTGATTAGGCTAGACTATAGTGGGGGTAAATTCTCTCTCGAGCAACTTACCCTGAATCAACTCGGTTTCTCTCAAACACCGAGTTGCCGTATTAAGCACAGCCTCCACCTTAGCCTATTCACTCTTTCGAGCTGAATGTGTGGGAGAAGGACTAAGATTCACTCTCTCGAGCTGAACCCATGTCGACTTAATACCACCGGCTATCAATTTAGTAGTCTTAGTTTTACGACCTCTATCTCTCGAAAGCCAAAAACACTAAGATAAAATCGTATTTGCAACTACAATCGCATTAAGTTCATACACAACTACTAAATGAAATCACATTTAAACAACAAATAAACCATCAACAAGCAAGACCCAATATATAATTTAGCCCATATTCACAAAATCACACCCCAAGAATTGGGGTTTTAGCTAGACATGTAAAAGAGATAAAAACTTATACCAATATGAGTTTCCATCAAATGGGTATGAAGAATTAAATCTTAAAACACGTCAAGAGAGCAGAATCTTCGAGACCCACGTCTAATTTCTTGGAGTTGAAACCCTTTGAATCTTCAAGGTCTTAGAACAAAGTCTCCAAAACCCTCTAAAACTAAAACTCTCCCAAAAACTATAAAAAGTTCGAATAATAGAAGTGATACTAAGCTAGAAATTTAAAACAAGTATTTATAGTGTTTGAAAATTTGTGCTGTGGAGGACCATTCGGCGTAGTTAGTCGGGATCACCGACACATTCGGTGATCCGCCCTTTGGTCTGGTTCATCGCCTTTCTACTTTTGCCTTCAGCATTCTCGCGTTTTGAGGCATTGGGCGATAGAATGCTGCTTCACGGAACTGTTCTGCGATGCGCCAACTGCTTTTTTTCATCGCAGACTTGACCTTCTCCTTTAGGACTCAGCACACCGGAACATTCAACGAGATTTAGGACCTTTCGGTGACTCACCTAGTGGATTAGGCGATCCTCAAGAAGTCCTTTCTCTGTTCTTTCAGCCGCTTTGTTCCTTTTGTGCTTGATAGTGTCCAAGTTGTGTCTCTTAATCCAAATACCTAAAACTTAAGGATTTACATCAGTTATTGAGACAAAATATGCATTTGAGGACACTAATACTATTAAAATATAGCCCTAAATGAGTCCAAATTATGGACTCATCACTAGTGTTCAATGTTCATCACAAGAGACTCAATTTGATAATTGTCTAGTCACAACGAGATGCAAAAAGTTCACATATTGTCTATGCAACTTCATTTGGCCTCATCGTAGCCGCACATTCATTTTTGTTCGATTATGAGCACTATTCAAGTCATCGATATTGATCAAGACTGATACTCAAATTTTCCAGAGAACAACTACATTTAAACACAAACAAGAGGTGGCACAAATTTTTTTGGAAGGGTCCAAAAATCGTTCGCAATTAAAGCAAGGAGCCACAAACTCAAACATCCACAAAAATAGTGCGAAACACAATTTATCGCTCAAAAACCCATATATATACACAAAACAATCATCACAAAAGGTGGCCCTCACCCCACCACAAACAAAAGCTATTTGTCCTCAAATGGAAGAAATAAAATATCCAAAAGTAAAAGAAAAGTAAGACAGAGAGGGAGGTAAAAAGGAATCCTGTCTAAACAGTCACTCCATCTGTCGGGGGATCAGTGCCCGGTGTAGTGCTCTGAACCTGGGTCTTAGTACCCGGAGTCACATCCACAGTATCATCAGCTCTACTAGGGTCAACCAATGGCGTATTTGCCAGAGAGGTCTGCACAGCTGCATCGATCATGGCCTCCTTAGTCTCTATAAGGCCCTCGTAAGACACCTCCTCAGCAACCGCAAGCTTCTCATCATCTGTCTCTACCTCAAACTCGGGATCAACTACCTCTTCAACTCTAACATAATATCTGGTGGTAGCCGGAGGCATATCTGGCACATCTGGGATATCCAATGTTCTGAAAATGATGGACATGTCGGTGGACTTCAACTGGTCCACATCTCTCCTCGATGTCCCCTTGGCAACGCTCACACACCACTATCCTATCCATAAGGGCATCAATGGTAGCGCTCAAGGGTGTCACAGTATCAATGAGGTCTGACTGAATCATGTCTGGAATGGAGGCCTCAAGCCTGGCAGCACGATAATCGGTAGAATGGGCTAGCTGCCCCATCCAGAGTAGTGCAGCCTGAGTGAGCGGGAGCCGAGAAACATCAACAGTAGCAGCTCTGGGAGGCATTGTAGTAGCAGAGGAACTAGGGGTGTTAGAAGGAACACCACTGGATGTACCTGAACGCCTAGAGGTCGGAGTAGGCAAAGGTGCCTCTGCAGGTAATGCGTCAGTATCTACAACCAGGGAAGAGTCCATCGGGGCCGCCTTCTTCTTCTCCCCTCATCTTTTAAATACTCCACATCCTTCTTTGCATCTTAGGGAACTCAAGCCCGTCTACACAGCTTGGTGATCAACACCAGGAAGGGGAGGGAAGTCTGGCGCTGCTTGGCCCGCATGAGTAGCTCCGATGCAATGATCATCCCCAAGTTTAGCCTTGTTCCCGAATGAGGCAGCCTAGGCAGGCTGCTTTGGCGTGGCGGAGAATAGACTCATTTTAGGAGGGCATGATCATGCTGTTGATGAAGTAAAGCCAATACCTCACTGCCACATTGAGGTCCTTCTTTTCAATAGCTGGCCCAACCACCAACCACTTGGGAGTCCCGTCAGATATCAATGGAGCCAACCACTCCTTCATGTTCTCTAGCGTCTTTGTCTTGATCTTGTATTGAGAGTCATCCTTAAGTCTCATAGTGCATTTTAGGACATCATTGATGGTAGCAAAATCACACTGCACCCTCTTCCCCCTGACAACCACATAGTCAACCGGCTTGAATTTAGTTATCGGCTTCTTCCCTTGTGGTATCAATGAACTGTAAGTGCTATAGAACTCTCTGACCCAACTTGGGATGTACGGGCCACATGGCTCGGTGAAGATCTAGAATTTATGTGACCTCAAACAGCTCATAATCTCTGGGTATCTATCAATGACCCCATCAGTAGACAAACACTTCTCCTCGATAATTGTCCTCTGTCCCTCAGTCTTTAGGAGGAGGACCCTGTACTGGTGGTGCTAAGACCACGGCCTGTGTTGGAGTTGGAGGAGAAGTAGTGGTGGCCTGATGAGTCCTACTCCTAGACAGATCGTTCATCCTTTTGGATCGCAGCTCATCCATCTGTGTTGCTAACATTTCATCATCCTCAGGCTCCGAAGCTGCATCCTGATGATCATGGTGATCACCCTCACTCTCAGAAGTAGTGATGTGAGTGGCGTAGATACCGTCACTGTCAAAGCTGGCCTCCGGTGAGGCATGTGCCTTTTCCTTTTCCACCAGTTGTGGGAAGTTTGATGGTCTTACCCCTGGATGCAGCTACATCCTCATTGATAGTTATCCCTTTGGCCCTCTTGCGGGGCAGCATGTTTCTACCAGCAACTTTTGGTCTAGCCATGTATGCAAAAACATCAGAAAGAGTTAGAAACAATTCAAGCAAAAGCACAAAAAAGTAGTTGCAGACAGAATTGGCTAAAAAATCTTAGAAAATTTGGCATTTTGGCGATGGGAAGGGCCTTTCGGTGAATTGCCGACAGCATTCGGTGAGCAAGGATTAGCCCGCCGAAAGTTACAGTGCAATTAAGGATCAGGAGCGTAGACAAAGGGTTATCAAGAAGGACTTTCGGTGAGTCGCCGAGTGCATTCGGTGACCTCAAGCTTCTCGCCGAAAGTTACAGAACCAAAATTCACATTTACCATGAAATTAAAGGCGATATGGGGAACTTCGGTGAACCGCCGAGTGGTTCGGCGAGCTTGACCCAGCTCGCCAAAAGACCTAACGTGCCTACTTTCAACCCAACTTCTCAAATTCAACCCCGCAACCCCCGAAAACAAAATCAAAACATGCACCCATAAAATTAAACCAAGACCCATTACACCCTTGTCCCCGGGATGCTCAGATTTCTCCCGGTGTAAGGACCCTAAAAATGAACTAGTGAAACTAGAGCCTAACGTGTGTGCGTTTCTGTTTGGCTTGAGTTTTGAAATGCTTTAATGTTGTCTCCAGCCATGGTTGAGGTGTTTATGGGTTGGACGCCAAGGTATGGCTCCCCAAGGACCATCCTAAGAGTCCTTGAGGAGGAACCCAAGTCTAAACCCCAAGACCCCAAGGAAACCTTGAGGCTACCCAAAATGGGGTGACCTACGGAAGGGGTCCACGCCCCGTAGGTCCATCCACGCCCCGTGGATGGCCTCCATAGGTCAGGGCCCTAAATGACCAGCCTCTGAACCAAACGACGAATGACAGTACACCCCGTCAACCCATCCACGGTCCGTGGATGGGGGGTCGTCGATTGGGCGTGTGTTTGCTATCTAGTCGCGACCTTGGTGGGGGTGAATTGGTAAATTCACCCCAAGTCTTTTAAAGTGCATGGACGGTTATTGTGGGTTTATTTAGGTATTTTAAGAGTATTAAAACATTAAAGAGCCATTTTAGAGTTCATTATTCATTTTTCCCCAAAATAAAATCTTCTCTCTCAAAAGTCTTCTCTCTAGAAACTCCATTGGAGATCAAGGTCAAGTTCAAGCTAGGGTTGGGGATTTCAAGGTGTTTCTTCTTCAATTTTCATGGGGAATCAATAGCAAGGTATGGTGATTCTTCATCTAGGGTTAGCTTTCACCCTAGAGTCAATTTCAAAGAAGTTTTCAAGGTTTTCAAGTTACACAAAAACCCTAAGTTTCACTCAATCTCATGGGTTCTTGCATCAAACATTTTCAAATGATAAAATATGATTATATTGATGTTTAATTGATGATTAAGATGATTTTACTCTATGAACCCATGATTTCTCTCAATTCCTAAATGGTGACTTATGAAGTGGGTTTGTTGATTATGAATGAATGATGGTGGATTTATGCGTAGATTGATTTAGATTATTGAATTGTATTATCATCTATGCCTAATTATGGTGAATTGTTGGTGAATCGAGGATTTTTGATCATAGCCTTGAAAGGGCAAGTTTGACCTAATTACTTGTTGAAGTAGAATTGTCTTAGAGATGTTGATCCACTTGAAAGGTGGAGGTGTTTAATTACATTGTACATTGTGATCATGGCCTTTAAGGCATAGTTTGATGAATTGAAGTGTTATCATGATATTGTATATGTGAATGTATAATGTGAAGGATATACATGTGATTTCAATGATGATCTTGTATAGAATGTAAATGTGTTGTGATTGAAAGCATATTCTCACTAAACACTCATGAATGTTGATGATGGAATGTGAAGGGTTTCTATAATGTAATGTTGTATCTTGGATTGGTAGACTTAGTGCCCTCTTCTTGATAAATGAAAGCTATGTTGAATGTGATCTCTTGAATTGGTAGGCTAAGGCATCCTTTTCTTGTATTGATGAATGTGATCATGAATGAAGTATCTTGACTTGTAGGCTTAGGCATCCTCTTCTTGAATAATGAATGTATCTTGACTTAATGTCTTATTGATCATGAATCGGTAGGCTTAATGTTGGTAACCCTTTCATAAATGAGTAATGAATGTGTTGATGACTTAGAATTGGTAGACCTAATGTTGGTAGCCTTTTCTTGAATGAATAAATGAATGTCTTCAGTTGGTAGACCTAATGTTGGTAGCCTCATATAAATGACTAATGAGGTATTTTAGGCTATGTCTTGAACCGGTAGACCTAATGTTAGTGGCCCTTCATGATGACTCTAGAACCCAATGTGAATGAAAAACCTTGAAGCGGTAGACCTAATGGTGGTGGCCTCCTTCTTGTGTTAAATGATAAACCTAGAGATGGTAAACCTAATGGTGGTGGCTCTCTCTAGGAAGATCAATGAGCTATCCTTAATGTACCTTGAGAGGGTCATAGTGAGTTCTCTAAGTCTTAATGACTATTGTTTGAATGTCCTCCTAGGAGGAAGTTAAGGAGAATGTTTATCTAATGTCTAATGAATGAAAGTCCTCTAAATGCTTGAATGTGTCCTAAATGAACCTAATGAAGAATGTTGGCTTAAATGCTTAGATGTAAAGATGCATGCTATACTTGGATTGTATTTTTGAGTATTTCCTTGTCATGACTTATTGTATATGAATGTTCTTTGTCTAGGATGACTTCAAATGAGTACTTAGTGTGAGTAGTAGTATGTGATGCTACTTGCACATTGCACAAGTATGACTTAGAGCTGTCTTAGATATTGGTCTTAATGTGATGATGTGACTTATGTATTGTTTATGTCTCCTAAATGCTTTATTGTGTAAAGGTGGAAAGGATGAATGGTCATTTCACTTTTGGTGACCTTAAGGTGGTGCCTTAGTGTGGGTGGTGGTGTGGGATGCTACCCACACATTGTACATGGTATAGCTTGAGGGTTACTTGAGGTGGAGGGTCAAGGTAAAAGGTAAAGGTTTACATGTGATTTTGTTCAAATGTGAATTATGTGACTTTGTATGTTGGTTGTGACTTATATTATGCCTCTTGTATCAATGTTCATGAAGTTTTACAAAAATGGCATAAAAGCATGACTTTCAACTCAAATGTCCTTTTAAAGAATGTTTTTGCATGGTCATCATACTTAGTACATCTAATGTGCTAACCCCATTCTTTTCCCGTTTTACCAAAGTGTAGGCTTTGGAGATGTTGGTGTTCTATGCTTGAAGGATAGGTTTCTAAGGTGCTTGAAGATGAAGACTTGGTGAGTCCTCATAGTTTGGAGGACAAAACCCATTATGTTCCTTTTATGTCTTGTAGTTTATGTTAAAGCTTTTGTATGGGCTAAGTCCCAATGTTGTATTCAAAGTATTAGATGGTTTGAGACATAGTGTACAATGTCTAGAAAGTCTTCCGCTTGCTTTTTAATGAAGGTCTTATCGATTGTAAAGAAAGTTTTTAATTCTTCTCTATTTTCAAGTATCTTATGCAATGAATGAGCTATGAGGCTTGTATAAGACCCCTTCGGAGTCGAGTACGCCGTGTTGCGACTAGGGGGTGCTCTCGGGTCGTGACAAACATGGTATTAGAGCACAAGATTTTGGAATGGTCTTAGGTTGTCTCAAACCTAATTCTTGGGGTTGGCCATAATGTCACTAGGCAACTCCCCTTGCTGTCTCGAATTTTGATGAGACTAGATATGACCCATTTAGGTCTCCAACTGTTTGATCGAGACAAAATGAGAGGTAAAAGTCTGGCTAAGGGTTGACACATCTTCTTTCATTTCTTTTAGAATCTTGTCTGACCCCTCAACTTTGTTGAGGATACAAGAAAGCATATCCTCAAACCGGCCACCTTCTGAATCCTTTGGCTTTTGACGCTTGTGGGGAGGCACATTTCTATCCTTCTCCCCATCCTTCCAATTGGGATTTCGATCCCTCCATTCTTGATCACGACCCTTCCAACCTTCATCCCTATTCCAACCTTGGTTACCACCCTGCCTCAGGTAGTTTGAATGATAACCACCACCTTGGTTGGCTAAGAAATTCACCTCTTCTTTATACAATGCTTCGAACTTGGCTTCTTCGGGATTCACACACCCAACACCCACGTCGTTGACACATCGAGCACCAGCTCCCAAGACATTTTTAGACAAAATGTCAAGTTGTGTCATGATCTTGGCCATGTTTTGGTCCCTCTCATGCTCCTTTTCCATCTGCTCCTTGGTCAATTAAAAAGTGAGCGGGGAGACGTGATCTTCACGGGTGTACCAATCCTGGTTGATTGTAGTCATGCCATCCAAGAGCTAAGCCGCTATCACACAAGGTTGTTGCATCAAACCTCCAGGAGAAAGTTGGTCAACAACACCCTTGTTTACCGAGTCAAGGCCCCAGTAAAAATACTGCAGCAACACAATGTCAAGCAAGCTATGAGTTGGGCATTGGAGCACCAACTTCTTGAATCGTAGCCAAGTTTCATGAATTGGTTCACCCTCCAAACGCTTGAAGCTCTGAATGTTGTCCCGAAAAGTCATCATCTTCGAAGAAGGGAAAAATCGCACTTGAAATGCAGTGACCAGCTCCTCTCACGAAGTGATTGATTCACATGGCAGTTCAGCCAACTACTTACATGCTTCTCCCATCAACGAGAATGGAAACAACCTCAACCGGACCAAGTCTTGGGATATGTTCTTGAAGGAGAATGGTCCACAAACGTCCATGAAGTTGCTAATATGCTCATGGGGATCCTCATGACCCAAGCCGCCGAACAACTCCTTCAATTGCAAGAGTTGCAACATAGTACTTGTGATATGGAACACCGCATTCCCTTCGGCCGGAGGCAAGCGAATGGCACCAATACCACCCATAAGATGGGGGTCATTAAGATTGGGCTCGTTGACATCGTTGAGGTTTCCAATGTCATCTTGGTGGCCTACTTGGCTACCATTGTTGCCGTTCACACTCATACTTCCAGTTCTAAAACAAAAAAAGGCAAAACAAAACTAAAATTAAGTTCAACTATAACTAACAAGAACAAAATTCAACTTAACTAAAGAATCTTAACCAACACCAATCCCCGGCATCGGCCCATTTTGATTTCACGTATCAGGACACTTCTTCCAATTCTAAGTGCCAATGATCGTTAGTTAGTAATATAACCCAACTAAGTGTGTTGGGTTCAAATCCCACTGGGAGTGGTACATGGGAGTGGTACGTGCTTAAGATTCAAGAGCCAAGTACAAATATGGTCAAGTCAATCATAGGTAAAGACATTTACGAATAAAAGCATAGTTCAAATTTAGGGTGACACAAATGTCAAATATGGGGGTTTTGATTGTAATTATCAACTACAACAACAACAAATAACACTAATGAACAAGTAAAAAGACGGGTTCTTGGGATGTGATTGGATTATAGGCTAAGGTAGACAAATAGGTAATTGCAACTGATAGTAAATAGCTATGAATCAGTGAGTAATGTAGACTTTAGTGGGGGTAGACTTTCTCTCAAACAATTTACCCCGAATCAAATTAGTTTCTCTCGAACACCCATAAGCAGCAATTAAGAATAACCTACACTTTAGTCCATTCACTCTCTCGAGCTGAATGTGTGGAAAAGGGTTTAGGATTCACTCTCTCGAGCAGAACTCGTGACAACCCAATACCCATAGACCATTAAATTAGTAATCTTGGTTTTAAAACCTCTCTCTCGAGAAAGCCAAAAACATGAAGGTATAATTGCATTCGTAACTACAACCCTTTAAATTAACCCACAATTACTGATTGAAATCACCTTTAAACAACATTTAAACTATTAATTTACAATACCCATAAGCTAAATCAACCCATAATCGCACCCCAAGAAATGGAGTTTTAGCTAGACATCATAAAAAGATAGAAATTGTTACCAAATTGTGTGTCCATCAACTGGGTAAGATTAATTTCATCTTTACAAAGGTCCAAATTGAAGAATCTCAAAGACCCACTTCCAATTTCTCAAAAATGGAAAACTTCAATTCTTCAAAGCTAAGGAAAATATTGTCTTAATACTCAAAGTTCTATCTAAAACTAATTGTATATTCTAAAAACTAATACTAAACTAAGAATTCAAAAATGTATTTATAGTCGCCAAAAATATGCTGCGAAAGACCAATCGGTGCAGTAAGTCGGGATTGCCAATCCACTCGGCGATCCGCCCTTTGGTCAGTTCCATCGCCTTTTTGCCTTGGTTTTCAGCATCCTCAAGTTCTATAACTTTAGGTGATCTAACACTGCATCGCGGAACCATTTGGCGACACGTCGACTGCTCCATTCCATCGTCGACTTGATTTTCTCCTTCAGGGCTAGGCACAGTAGAACTTTAGGCGAGATCATAGCCATTCGGCGACTCGCCCAATGGGTTAGGCGATCACTATGCCTTCTTTTCTTCATTCTTTGAGCTGCCTTATTCCTTTTTGCTCATTAGTGTCCATGCTTTGTTCCTTAATCCAAATACCTGGAAATCAAGGATTTACATCAGTTATTTGCACAAAATAAGCATTTGAGGACACTAAGTCTATTAAAATAAAGTTCTAAATGAGTCCAAATCGTGGACTCATCAAGCTACTGAATATGGCTCGGGAACCGATCTATGCGTGATCTGGATGCTGAATACCTGAACCTATATCATGAAAGGATATAGCGCAAAGTATGTGTCAGTACTTGGAATGTACTGAGCATGTAACATATAGATAATATCTAAATAAAGTATAAAAGCTGAACAAACATAACTGAGTAATGACATAATATGAACAGAAACATAGATACTAAAATATAACTTAAAACTGAGCTAAATGAAATGACCAAGTATTAATCATGAATTTAATATGTTGAGACTGAATACTAAAGTATAACTGAAAAACCTGGTCAAATGCAGTAGAGTTTGAGTGTGGGAGCTACTATGAATCGACATAAAACCATGTGAGCTAAATATGGAGTCCTATGTATACACGCTATTGATCGGACCTAATATACCTTGCCAGGGGTATAAAGGCATGACTAGCATGATAACTAAATCTGATGCTGAACAGAGGGGACTTATAAACCCACGGGGGCATGTAGTTTTGGGACTATGACGGTACGCTGAACCCTAGTCCAAGTCGGTGCTAAGCCTACTCCCAACTGGAAATGTGTATGACACAACATAACTGAAATACTGGATAGCTCAATATTCTGACATGCAAATCTGAGAGTGCAACATTTAGGTACTGACAATGAAACATTTGAAACTGGAGCATGTATATCTATTTAACTGTCCTAGCAAGTGTAATTCATGAACTAAGAGAATCTACACAATTAGGGTTCTGAATTTCATGCAAGGAACTAAATAACGATTTAAAAAAAAACATGATAATTTGATTAGGAATACTATAATATCTAAGGTTTTAAAAACCCAGGTCTAAGAAAGATATAGCGAATCAATAATCTGACTGAATTCAAGGGACCTAGTGGATGAAAGGAACCCACTAGTGAAATCCCACATACATGTTGACAAAATCTATAGAGAAATCCTTCAATTTCAGGGTTGGAACTGAAGAAAACCTGCTACGTGTTCTGGATGGGTAGGTCGACTCTTTCTCCTTTTTCTTGCTCTAAGTTCTGGTGAATTTTGATGAATGAATGTTTTGGGGTAAGTTCTGACTAGTTTACTAGGCTTAAATTGAGTAAAATGACGTAGTTTAGGTGTTAAATGACGTAATTTAAATGTCCAACTCATAGGGAAAAGACCAACATGACCCCAACTTAAAATCTGAAGAGGCTATCGACGGCCGCTGATCGACAAACCGTGGACTGACCGACAGTTTGTCCTGGCAGGGCGTCGTTTGGAGTCTTTGGCTGGGTGTTGATTGTCACGATCCACAGACCTGGACGACGGACTGTGGTCCCACCTACGGTCTCTAGGTCCTCCCGTGGGTTGCGAATTGTAGGGAATTCTTTGGTGGCCAACCATAAACTCTACCAACGTTCCATGTTCCATACCACAGGCAGTGGTTTGGACTCCATCTGTGGCACCTGCAGTTCTGAAAAATATGTGTTTTTGTCTTTCTCTAATCCGGGGTGTTACATTATCTCCCCCTTGGGAACATTCGTCCTTGAATGAAGCCTAAACTAGTTGAGTCAGAAGGGAAGGAGCTGTAATCCCTACCACTAAGTACTAGAAACTGATATCTAACTGAACTGAGTTCTAAGAACATGCAAATATGCTTAAAAAGCAAGAACAACTGAAGGAACATGATGCTGAGACTGTTTTTATGCAAGTGTAAATAGAGAACTGGAGAAGAACTATTACCTCAGGCTGAAACAGAATTAGAAGGAAAGAGGTGAGGATACTTGGCCTTCAAGACTGCTTCTGCTTCCCAAGTGTCTCCCTCTACGGACTGACTCTTCCATAAAACCTTTACTGAAGTGACTTCTTTATTTCTCAACCTATGAACTTGACGGTCAAGGATCTTAACTGGCACCTCTTCATAAGTGAGACTATCCTTCACATCCACACTCTCTAGTGTTACTATTGATGTCAAATCATCCACACACTTCTTCAACAAGGAAATGTGAAAGACTGGATGGATTGCTGCTAGTTCTGCTGGGAACTCTAACTCATATGCCACATTACCAACCCTTTTCAGTATTCTATAAGGACCTACATATCTAGGACCAAGCTTCCATTTCTTGCCAAATCTCATCACCCCCTTCATAGGTGACACCTTCACGAAAATCCAATCGTCGATTTCAAACTCTAAGTCCCTTCTCCTCACATCTGCATAGGACTTTTTACAACTCTAGGCTGTCTTAAGTCTATCCCTGATGAATTGAACTTTTTCCATAACTTCATGAACCGAATCTGGCCTAATCAATGCTGCTTCACCTACTTCAAACCAACCAATCAGAGATCCGCATCTACGCCCATATTATGCCTCATAAAGGGCCATCTGAATAATAGAATGATAACTATTATTATATGCGAACTATATGAGAGATCGGTGATCATCCCAACTTCCCTTGAAATAGATCATGCAAGATCTCAACATCTCCTCCAAGGTCTGAATTATACGCTCTATCTGACCATCAGTCTATGGATGAAATGTTGTACTAAGATTTACCTGAGTACCAAGACCCTTCTGAAATGATTTCCAGAAATGAGAGGTAAACTGAGGACCTCTATCTGAGATGATAAACAAAGGAACCCCATGCAACCTGACTATCTCATTAATGTAGAGTTTAGTGTAATCCTCCGTTGAATCTATAGTCTTGACAGCCAAGAAGTGAGCGGACTTAGTAACTCTGTCCATTATTTCCCAAATGGAGTCATGTTTTCTGCGAGTACAAGGTAAAAACATAATGAAGTCCATGTTTATCACTTCCCACTTCCATGTAGGAATGTTAATAGCTTGAGTCATACCTCCTGGTTTCTGATGTTCTACCTTAACCTGTTGCCAATTAGGACACTTAGCCACAAAATCTGCTATGTCTCTCTTCATGCCATTCCACCAAAAGACTTCCCGCAGATCACGGTACATATTAGTGGCACATGCATGAATATAATATCTATAATTATGGGCTTCTTCAAGGATTTGCTAACTCAACTCACCCATATTATGAACTCATAAGCGACCATAATAACGAAGCACACCATCTCCTCCTCGGGAGAAAACCCCTACTTTCTGCTGATGAACTGCACCTTTCAACTGAAGTAACGCAGGATCACAATCCTGTTTTTCCTTAACCCCCACTACCAATGAAGATTCTGATCTATTCTAAACTATCACACCACTATCTGACATGTCCGTAAAACCAACTCCTAAGCGAGCAAGCTGGTGAACATCTTTTGGTAATTCCTTCTTTTCTTCCTAAGCATGTGCTACACTACCCATAAATAGTCTACTAAGAGCATCAACTACTACATTCGCCTTACCAGAATGGTAAAACGCATTCATATCATAGTCCTGAAGGAATTCAATCATCTCCTCTTACGAAGATTCAACTCTTTCCGGGTGAACACATACTGAAGGCTCTTATAATCTGTGAACACACATACGTGAAGACCATACAAGTAATATATCCAAATCTTTAGGGAAAATACTATAGCTGCAAGCTCGAGGTCATGAGTTCGGTAGTTTTTCTCATGGACCTTAAGCTATCTAGAAGCATAAGCTATGACCTTACCTCGCTGCATCAACTCACAACCTAGGCCGGCCTTGGATGCATCACAATAAATCACATAACCGTCTGAACCACCTAGTAGAGTCAAGACAGAAGCTGTAGTCAACCTAGTCTTTAGTTTTGAGTAAATTTTCTTGCACTCATTTGACTACTGAAATTTGACTTTCTTCTGAGTTCACTTGGTCAATGGGGAAGGTATGGGTGAAAACCTTCAACAAATCTCCTATAATAAACGGCCAAACCCAGGAAACTTCTGATATCTGTTGGAGAGGTGTGTCTGGGTTATCATTTGATTGCCTCTATTTTTCTGAGAATCCACTAGGATTCCTTCGCTAGATACCACATGACCAAGGAAAGCGACTGACTATAACCAGAATTCACATTTGCTGAACTTAGCGAATAACTGTCAATCTTTCAGACTTTCCAGAACCACTCTAAGATTAGTCGCATGCTCCTCCTCATTTGGAGAATATATGAGGATATCATCAATAAAGATAATAACGAACAAATCCAAATAATGTTTGAAAACCTAGTTCATTAAGCCTATGAAAGCTGCAGGAACATTTGTTTGCCCAAAAGGCATAACTACAAATTCATAATGACCATACCGAGTACTAAAGGTTGTCTTCAGAATGTCCCTATCTCTGACTCTATGCTAATGATAACCATATCTAAGGTCTATCTTAGAAAAGCAACTAGCACCCTGAAGTTGGTCGAAAAAGTCATCAATCCTAGTATAAGATACCTATTCTTGATTGTGACTTTGTTCAACTGATGATAGTCAATGCACATCCTGAGAGAACCATCTTTCTTTTTCACGAACAACACTGGTTCACCCTATAGAGAGATACTAGGTCTGATTAAGCCCTTATCTAGAAGGTCTTTCAACTGTTCTTTCAATTCCTTAAGCTCAGCTAGAGCCATTTTGTAAGGAGGAATCAAAATGGGTTGGGTATATAAGAGAAGATCAATTCAAAAGTCAATTTCCCTTTTGGGTGGAACTCCGACAACATCTTCAGGAAATTCATTTACTACTGGAACTGACTCAAGAGTTAGGGTTTCAGAGTTTGAATCTTTAACCTGAAAAGATGATAGACACACCCTTTGGAAATCATTTTTCTTTCCTTAAGGTAAAAGATGAATCGACCCGTAGGAACTGAGCTACTACCCTTCCATTCTAAGACTGGCTCGTTTGGAAACTGAAATTGAACGATTCTGGTTCTACAATCGACTGAGTTATAACAAGAATGTACCCAATCCATGCATAGAATGTTATCAAAATCTACCATTTCTAACTCTACAAGATCAGCTGAGGTGACTTTCTGAGAGACTGTGATAGGGCAATTTCTCTATACCCGTTTAGCTATAGCTGGGTCACGAACTTGAGTAGAGACTGAGAAGGGTTTTGAAAGAGTTTCTGGACTGACACCTAAGTTTACTGCTATATAGGGAGTTACAAAGGAAATAGTAGCCCCAGGATCTAACAAGGCATAATCATTTAAATGAAAGACTCGTAACGTACTAATGACCACATCAGGAGAATCTTCCTGGCCCTGGCAAGCCTGTAGAGCATACAATCTGTTCTGGCGCTGACCGCCACCTATATTAGATGAAGCACCCTGTTGAGTTGGGCGACCTGCTAGTGCTGGAACTCTAGACTGAGCCCTATTATTGTTTGCTCCTTACCCCTGCCTGGTAGAAGGACAATCCTTCAACCTATGGCTAGAATAACCACACCCAAAACACCCTTCCTTGCCTGCAAGACACTCGTACAGATGGTTCTTACCACACTTTGAAAAAGTTGGGAAGGTCTAATTACCTGAAGCACTCCCCTAAGACCTAGAGCCTGATGCCCTACCTTTATGATCCTGTCGAAACCTGGGAGATGGAGCACTAGCTGATGAAAGTGTTAGGGCTGCATATCTTTGCTTAAATTGTGAGTGATTCCCACCACTCGATTTCTGCTGAGAGTAGTCATAATTCTCTAGTCTAGCCTTCTTGTTGTCTTTATCCATTTCCCTAAGCTTATCTCCGTCAACCTGTTATGCATGAGTCATAAGCCTAGAGATATTCATATCCTCTAGCAGTATAGCATTCCTATACTCTGTCTTCACCAAGTCGGATACCCCAAATAAAAACTTACTCATTTGTGCCCTTGGATTGGCAACCATATGTGGAACATACCTGGAGAGCTGGGTGAGCCACATTCTTAAGTTGGTAGGATGCCAAATCTACCCTATCATTACTAGTCACTGCATCACTCAAAAGACTTTCTTAACCTCATAAATGAAGTTCTGTGGGTCCTCACCAACCTGCGACCCTAGAAACTCACGCGGATTCATTTGAAGAAATCTCGAACTCTAGCTGCCACTAATCCACCATTAGTATTAGTAGGAACTGGGACCTGTTGATTATTTTGGTTGGCTACACTCTAAGCCAAAAGTTTGATCACATTCCAAAATTATGCATTCGTAACCTCATGGTACGGGAATGGAGGAACTACGTCAACATTGTGTGCATAAGCTCTACGAGGAGGCATGATTTGAAACGTATAACGATGAATTAGAAGGAGAAGTTGGATCATACCCACGCATGATAAGTATAACAAAATAGGTGAAATTTTTCTTAAAACACTTCGTAGCCTCCCTCTTATAGATGTGGTGCACTTCACACCCATGAAAGAGACTTTACTTAGTGCGGCTATCAGACATCCTAGGACTCTTGACGTAACACGGGACTTAGGATCACGAATGACCCCAAGCTAACCCTGAGTCTGGCATATCATAAGCATACTGAAAATATTAAATAAAGAGTTACTACGCGAAAGCTAAAACAAGAGATAACCGAAAGATGGGGAATACCCAATACTAATCTGAATATATATAAAGCTACCAAGAGTTCAACGATACTGAACATTCACTCAAATCTAGAACTGAATCTAATACTATGTGTGAAAAGCCTCTACTGACTAGAGTTGCTGGAACATGCCCCCAACTAACTCTAGCAAAACTGAAAACTGAAACAAAATACTAAATATGAAGGACATGTCTACTGTCCTCGAAGTATGAGGACTCACCGCTGAAGCTGCTGAACACGGATTGGGAACCGATCTATGCGTGATTTCGATGATGAATACTTGAACCTACATCATGAAATGATATAGTGCGGAGTATGCATCAGTACTTGTACTGAGCATGTAGGACATATGTAATAGCTGAACAACATATAAAAACTAAACAAACATAACTAAGCAATGCCATAATCTGAACAGAAACATAGTTATTGAAATATAACTAAAACCTGAGATAAATGAAATGACCAACTACTAATCATGAATTTAACATGCTGAGACTGAATACTGAAGTATAACTGAAAACCTGGTCAAATGCACTAGAGTTTGACTGTGGGACCTTCTATTAACCGACATAAAACCACGTGAGCTAAATACAGAGTTCGATGTATACGCCCCATCGAGAGGACCCAATGTACCTTGCCATGGGTATAAAGGCATGATTGGTGTGATCACTAAATCTGATGCCGAACAGAGGGGACTTATAAACCTACAAGGGTACATAGTTCAAGGACTATAAGGATAGCTAAACCCTAGTCCAACTCGGTAATAAGCCTACTCCCAACTGGAAATATGTGTGACACAACATAACTGAAATACTGGATAGCTCAATATTCTAACATGTAAATATGAGAATGCAATATTTAGGTACTAACAATGAAATATTTGAAAATGGAGCATCTATATCTGTTCAACTGACCTAGCAAGTGCAATTCATGAACTAAGAGAATTTACACAACTAGGGTTTTGAGTTTCATGCAAGGAACTAAGCAATAACTTCAAGAAAGCATGATAATCTGATTAAGAATACTATAATAAATCACAACCAATATCTAAGGTTTAAAACCCCAGGTCTAAGCAAGATATAGCGAATCAAGAATTTGACTGAATTCTAGGGACCTAGTGGATGAAAGGAACCCACTAGTGAAATCCCACATACATGTTGACGAAATCTACGGAGAAATCCTTTGATTTCAGGGATGGAATTGAAGAAAACCTGCTATTTGTTCTGGAGGGATTGGTCGACTCTTTCTTCTCTTTTTCGCTCTAAGTTCTTATGAATTTTAGTGAATGAATGTTTTGGGGTAAGTTCTGAATTGTGTATTGGGCTTAAACTGAGTAAAATGACGTAGTTTAGGTGTTAAACGACATAGTTTAAATGTCCAATGCATAGGGAAAATACCAAAATGATCCCAACTTAAAATTTGACGAGGTCATCGACGACCCCTGATTGACGGACTGTGGACTGACCGATGGTCCATTCTGGCAGGGCATTATTTGTCGTCTGAGGCTGGGTGTTTAGGGTCACGATCTGTGGACCTGGACCACGGACATTAGTCCCGGACCACGGACCGTAGTCCCTCCTATGGTCTGTAGGGCTTGCCGTGGGTTGCAACTTTCTGGGGATTCTTAAGTGGCTAACCATAAACTCTACTAACGGTCTGTGGCCCATACCACGGGCCGTGGTTTGGCCTCCGTTGGTGGCACCAGCAGTTTTGAAAAATTTGTATTTTTGGTATTTCTTGAATCCGAGGTGTTACAGGACGCATCACAATACATAACGAAACCTTGCGTACCTATTGGTAAGGTCAACACTAGGGTAGTAGTCAACCTAGTTTTCAATTCCTGAAAGATTTTATCACAAGCTTCAAACCATTGAAACTTAATTGTTTTCTGAGTCAACATGGTCAATGGGGATGAAATAGATGAGAACCCCTCGACAAACCTCCTATAATAACCAGCCAATCCGAAGAAACTCCTACTATAAGTTGGAGATGTGGGTCTAGGCCAATTTTGCACTGCCTTAATCTTTAGAGTGTCAACTTGAATCCCATCATCAGAAACATTATGGCCTAAGAAAGCCACAGACTCAAGCCAAAATTCACACTTGGAAAATTTAGCATACAACTCTCTATCCTTGAGAGTTTGAAGAAGTACTCTGAGATGACTAGCATGATCTTCCTTATTTCTCAAATAGATTAGAATGTCATCAATGAATACAATAACAAACATATCTAGGTAAGGCTTAGATACTTAGTTCATAAGGTACATGAATGCTGCAGGAGCATTAGTCAAACCAAAAAACATGACCAGAAACTCATAATGACCATATCAGGTCCTGAAAGCCGTCTGAGGGATGCCACTTTTTCTTACTCTCAACTGATGATAGCTTGATCTGTGGTCTATCTTAGAAAAACAAGTGGCACCCTGAAGTTGATTGAAAAGATCATCAATCCTTGGAAGATGATACTTATTCTTGATAGTAACCTTGTTAAACTAATAGTAATATATACACATTCTAAGAGAACCATCTTTCTTCCTCACAAATAATACTGGAGCGCCCCAAGGTACAACACTTGGTCGAATGAAGCATTTCTCAAGAAGGTCTTTCAACTGCTTTTTTAACTCTTTTAACTCAGCTGGAGTCATTCTATTTGTTGGAATAGAGATAGGACGAGTATCGGGAAGAATATCTATATCGAAGTCTATTTCTCTCTCAGGAGGGACTCTAAGAAGATCATCTAGAAAGACCTATGAAAATTCACTCACAGCTTGAACTGATTGAACAGGTGGTGTCTCAATACTAGAGTCATTAACTCGGACTAAGTGATAGATGCACCCCTTGGAAACTAACTTTCTCGCCTTAAGGTACGAAATAAAACGACCCTTAGGCACTGCTGAACTACTCCTCCACTCTATAACTAGCTCATTAGGAAATTGGAACTTAACTACTCGAGTCTTACTATCAGCTGAGGCATAACTGGCATGAGGCCAGCCTATACCTAGAATAATATCAAAATCTACCATGTCTAACTCTACTAATTCATCCATGGTGTCCTTCTGATTGACTGAAATGGTACAACCACGATAACTTTTCTCGGCTAGACACCAACAAGCGTGGAAACACTGAAGGGCTAAAAAAGGTTTTTGGGAATAATATCGAACCTCGTAGCTATATATGGAGTCACAAAAGATAGACTCATACTTGGATCTAGCAAAGCATATACATCAAAACTAAAGACTTTGATCATACCAGTGACAACATTAGACGAATTATCCTGCTCTTTGCAACTGGTGATAGCATACAGACAGTTTACCCCACCACCTGTCCCTGAAGTAGCTCCTCTAGGTGAAGCTCTGTCTAGCAGAGTCATTGAAGAATATTGGGCTCTATTGCCCCTATTTCCACCACTCTTCCTGTTCTTTGGGCACTCTCTCATGAAGTGACCATTCTGACCACACTTGAAGCAACCAGTGGAGCCATCACGACACACTCCTGAGTGGTTCCTACCACAGTTAGCACATGTAGGAGTCCCATTACCTTCTTGTGCCACACTACCCTGAGACTGTGCAGGTCTAGCTCTGAAATTCTGCAAATTCTGATTCTTGAACTCACCTCTGTTCCTTGGTGCAGGAGCATTAGCAGACGCTGGAGCAGGTCCATTTTGCTTTTGTTGGAAAGACGACTGGTTCGCATTACTCTTCTAATGTCTGGACTCGTTCCCAATTGTCTTAGATTTCTTGTTTCTGAACTCTTCTCTATCTCAACTTATCTTCCTCAACCTGCTGCACATGGATCATAAGTCTTGCTATGTCCATATATCCTATCAACATAGCTGCCTTATCCTCTTTGCTTGACAGACGAGATAACCTAGAAACAGACAAACTCATCTTACTCCTCATATCATCAACCATCTCCGGAGCATAGCGGGAAAGTTGGGTGAACTTGAGGCTGTACTCATGCACACTCATAGATTGCTACTTAAGAATGAGGAATTCCCTTACCTTCGTCCATGGGGAAAGAAACGCCCCATGAAGGAACCTTCAAACACAGCCTATCTCACAATTGGTGCACCCTCAACTCTACTCTTCTTCTATTGGTCGTACCACACTTTAGAAACACCCTTCAGTTGGTATGCTCCTAGTTCCACTCGCTCAACATCAACAATATGCATAACCTCGAACACGTTCTGCAATTCCTCCACAAAGTTTTTTGGGTTGCTAGTGACACTTGAATCGGTGAAGTATGGAGGATTCATCCTTAAGAACTCACAAATTCTGGATGTATCAGCCACATTCTGTCGATCCCCTCTCTGTTGACCAGCTTGGTTGGCCACCACTTGACTTAACATCCGGATAGCATCCCAAAACTCAACATTTGTGACCTTTCCTTGGGGTTGCACTTCTGGTGCATTGGGTACCCCTTGATCCTCAACATTCCTCCTAGAAGGACGACCTCAGACATCTCTTCGTGGATACATGATTTGAAAGATATGCGCAAGCACGAATTAGAAAGAAATTTAATAAAGTTAAACTCTAACGCATGAAAAGAGTTTGAAAAAAGTGAGATAGTTCCTAAATGTTGCAGCCTCCTAATTATAGATGTGGTGCGCTTTACACCGAGAACTAAGACTCTACAGAGACGGCTATATAGACACCCTAGGACTCTTGAAATATGTGCTCTGATACCAAGTTTGTCACGCCCCAAGCCTACAACCTGGACGTGGATGACACTCGAAAACCATTGCTTGCCCCAAGCAAACCCTTGGATTGGCTCAAGTCTCAGCAGAAGACTTAATCAACATAAGATGAAATCAAATACAAACTTTAACTCAAAATCTCAAAAGATAATGTAAGAATATTTTTGAAATAAAACATTCGAACTGGCCTCAAGGGCAACTCAAGTCTAAAACATAACAACTGATAAGAATAAGACTCATGGACCTCTATCTATCTGTCTATGAAGCCTCTAATACTATGAGGGATGTCTGGACAAGACCCCCGATCATCCTAACAAACTGAATAATAGAAAATAAATGAGAGATCCTCCGGAAGCAAGGAGGCTCACCAAACAACTCTGGAACTTGACTGGATCAACGAAGCGCTGGTTGATGATCTTGGTTGCCTGTATCTGCATCATGAAAGATGCATGTCAAATTACGTCACTACATGGAATGTACGAGCACGTAAGGGGAATACTGAACATAACCTACAAGCTTGAACTCATAAAAAAGAAACATACTCACCTCGAATCTACTCAACTCAAGAACTACTCATGGATACTCAACTCAATGCAATATAAAATGACGATAAAAGTGCAGTTTATATAAAGCATGTAAAACACTAATAGAAACTCAATGTATTTAAACATACAATAATAACTCAGTTTGTATATAAAAATACAAAATATTCTGTTTGGGAGATTCTCTAACAGACAACCATCACTATGAGTTATGTGATGATACAACGTCTAACCCACACTGCCAGAACTGTCCAATACTTTTCCAGGGTATAGAACTCCTCAACTTTGTGGATCCACTAGTCTATGCTTAAAAATCAATAAAGAATCATCTAAAAAGTATGACCCCTTTCTACCTACGTGGGCTATATGGTTAATGGGGCTGTGAGTTGTTAGAACTCTCCCCCATATCGGTGCTAAATACTACTCTCAAATTATAACTTAGGTCATTATGTTTTAAAGAAAACATTTCCTCTTCCTCAACTTTGAGATTATTAATCAAAAGGTTTCTCTAAAAAGAGATAGAACTTAAAATTGCGCATGTACTCTTTTGGAAATTGGTGTTTCCTCTCATATTAAATGTAAAAACATTTGCTCTTGGGAATACTTAGTTCCCATATATCATTTTAAAGAAAATGAACTCAACTCTACTCTTCCTCAACTCAAATGTTCAAGTGTTAAAACAAGTTTTAAAAGATTGTAAAAAGACTTCTCAAAATGACTCGAAAGAACTCTCAAGACTTAACTCTTAACTCTACCTTGAATTTGAATTATAAATTCAATGTTATGCTTTATGATATGAAGGATATCGTGATGATTAAATGATTTTTAGATAGTTAATAATGAGAAACGGTCGAAAAACACTATCTAAGGAGCAAGTCCACGATGCGGAGATGAATTATAATATTTGGTCGCGAAATAATTTTTGAAACACTGGAGTCCATGTTCTCTCTGTGAGCGGAGAGAGAAATTTCTCCTGGGGGAGCAAGTCTGTGACGCGGACTTGGGCGCCGATTTCTATCATATCTTTTCTTCATCTCCCAAACTCGATTCAACTTATATGCACTGAAATTTTAAGGTAAAAACTCTTGAATTCTCATAACTCAGGAAAATTCTACTGAAACCCACTCAAGAACTATCAATTTACTCAACCCCTTGACAAAATCATCGCCTCAAGAACTCAATCAAATATCAGGATTCAAGAACGAATAATAACTCTTCAAGAAACTCATCAAGAACTTAATTCCTCAATATCTAGGGATGAATTGGATAATTTAAAATATGACTGGTGTGTGGGTGAATGAACCCAACATTATGAAAACTTACGTACCTCGATTTGGCGAAACAAATTCTCGATTCAGGAAAACCTTGTTCGTTCTTCCTTTTATCCTCTTTTCCTCTTCTTGAATTCTCCTCTATAACCCTAAGCGTAGTGTAGGATTGTAAAACTGACCCAAATCAGATTTGACCCCAAAGTATTTACTAAAAATGTTTTAATCTGATTGGGTAAGGAATAGACCAAAATACCCCTCACATTTTTGGGTAACTTTCCTTTATTAGACAACCTGACTTCAAATGGGCATATCTCCCTCATACGAGCTTGAAAATTAGAAAACTCAGTGGCGTTGGAAAGAGGATTCCAAGACTTTTCATTTGATATCTTATGGGCCATCTAACTCATCCTGTACTGAAAGTTATGGTCATTTGAAGTTGACCCTAAACTCAAAACTTAAGCATAACTTGTAAAATTTCAGCTTAGCTTCTTTCCATATTTAACTCTTTCTAAGGCGGGATGTTACAATATAAATGCAAGGTATTACATGAAGTCCTTTCTTCAAACAATCTATTTGCATATGAGGGTACTGCCATATTAACAAGTTTACAAGACATTCAATTATTGATACATATTCAAGTCTGACCAAGATAGTAGTAACATATAAAGCAAGTGACTCAACACATAAGAGATATGTATTTTTTTTGAAGGAGAAGGTTTCAATATTATATGGACACAATGTTGCTTGGGTAACTCAAATGAAAGAAGAATATATTGAAGGAAACAAAATAAGCATATTTCGCCAAAGTATTTTCAAGCATGGTCTTCAACAAAATTTATACAAGATTGATATGTGTTATCTCTGAAATGTTAAGTGATGTTTTCATCAGGGGTAGGAAATACGCACTGCACTTTTTTCCCTTGG